>NC_068314.1:3622600-3758875 GCF_025860055.1 Xyrauchen texanus | reverse complement strand
CTACAGGCCATGTCGAAATTCCCATTTTCTGGTCAAATATTTTCTAATTTTGTACATTGATACTACAGGCCAACAGGAACCCACAAACCAAGAATGGCCCACATTTGCCCATAGGTGGTGCTACAGGCCACATCCCAAAAAAATATTTTCAAAGTGATACCATTTCCACGCCATTTAACGAATTCTTCTGAAACTTGGTGTACATGCCTCATTTCTCATTGGGAACAAAAACGCCTCAAGGATCCATAAGGTATGATAGATTTTCCTGTAGACTGAAAATGTTTCGTTTAGGATTCAGACAGAAATACATGTTTTTTGGATTCATCCATTGAGAGGGTTTAACCCCAACCCTCTACTGATCAATTTTAAATGATTTGCCATTTTGAGGAGGAATCCGCATTGCTGCTTGCAGCTATATTTTTAAGTTGTTGTTGCTGAGAAAGAGAGAGTCCTTCACTGCCAGCCAAACGGCATCACGGTAGAAGCGAGAGGTCCTTCTAGGTTTGTCGCTGCTCGGTTGTTTTCGCCCAAGTCGATGTACAGAATTGACAGTGTATGGAAGTTTGTCCTTTGCTTCTGGTAAAAGCTGGATACCTGGATCACCCTCTCCCAAACATCCTCCCTCTCCTTTTCGAGGATCTCGTAGATTCTCAGATTCCAACGACGCAAGTATCCTTCGAGATGAGAGCAGTACCGCTGCTCCCTATAAGCAGATTATGCAGCCTGCGTAGGGCACCGACTCCCTAGGGGGGCACCAGAAAGTCCACCGACTGCCCTTACTGGCACGTTATACGTTATTCAAGGGCCCGAAAGCAGTTGCGGAACACAGATGATCACTTCGTGCTCATATTATTCCATTACACCAAGCTGGCCTTTAACATCTTTAACTTAGACACACACAAACTCAACAGCAGTCTTCACGTCGGCTATCTGTTTGGTGTCTCTTTCATACTCGCGATCGCTCGTGCATTCTCCGCCACCATTCTTTCCAAGGCATCAGATCAATTATTAATTAGAATTGAGAGTTCTTTGAGGTGTGAGAGGACATTGGCGGTATCGAGGCTCTCCATCTTCCATTGTTTAACAGCAGGAGGCTTACGTTGTGTTTCGGGGGGAGGAGGGAAAACTTCCTCAACTGGCATGATATCTGCAGAATCAGTTTCTGACTTGAGGTAATTATGCACATTTTCACTCAACAGATTAGCATTGGTTTGGCACACATTTGTTTCTTTCCCCATTTCAATCATTATGATCGTTGTAACAACCACGTATGCACCAAAAGAAAATTAAATAGTCTTTCTTACCGCACTACAAATCAAATTAAATAGTCTGAATTTGCAGAGCTCTTCAAAGCACGTATAGTCAGAGCGCCATCTTGTATCAATTAAGTCTTCTATGCCAATTAGATGATGGCCTTGACGCTCAGAGTGTTATGACAGTAAATCACTGTTTGGGTATTCCAAAAAATTTAATTGGAAGAGCCGTAAACTGACAAAATCGCAAAATCGTCCTTGACTCCAATTTAAAAAGCAAAATCGTCCTTGACTCCAATTTAAAAAGCAAAATCGCAAAATCGTCCTTGACTCCAATTTAAAAAGCAATATTTTCATTGTAAACTCCACACATAAAAAACATTTTGTTTAGTGTAAAAATTAATGAGCATTAGCAGACATAATTCATTAAGTGATGAGCAGTTTCCTCACAAAAGCAGTTTATTTAGCTCACTTATGCATGCCCACCATAGACAAAAAGAATGGCCTCTTGTCTCCTCATCAGTGTACATCTCTCTCTCTCTCTCTCTCTCTCTCTCTCTCTCTCTCTCTCTCTCTCTCTCTCTCTCTCTCTCTCTCTCTCTCTCTCTCTCTCTCTCTCTCAAATTGAGCTTTATTGGTATGACCATATACAGTGTACAATGTTGCCAAAGCATTCATTAACAATAAATAAATAAATAAATAAAACATGTACATACATAAAAAGTAAAATAATTAAATATTAATAATAATAATAATAAATAAGTATAACCATACAGGTAAGTGCACAAAATGTAAAGAAAAGTAAATTAAAGTAACACTTTCAGTATTTAGTGTGGGGTCACCCTCTCTTCCTCAGATCATGACAGGAGAACACATACTCTGCTGCTAAATCTATACATTCAGCCTTCTCTCCTAGAACATATGAGCGTTTCTCAGCATTACTCACTCTGCTGAATTCCGGCAGTATCTGTCCTATGAGTTTAAAATGTGTGTGTCTGATGCTCTAATATTTACTGCACTCAGTGAGGAAGTGAAGATCCTCTTGAGTGCAGTGTGAACACAGTCTTCTCTGGGTCTCCAGTTCTGCCTCTGTCATCCCGTCTCTACAGTCAGACTGTGCTCACACACACGATACTTCGTCAAAAGCTTCCTGTGACGGTAGTGTTTAATTCTGGTAAGATATGAGAAATTATATTCTGTCTTAATTTTTTGTAAACAGGTTCATTTATTTCTTTGTTGTCTTTGCCAATGATGAATATATTCTTGAGTTGTATTTTGTATTACTGGCTCTCTTTTGAATGTCAGTCAAGAGATGGAATCTGCCTCGTTCTGCCTGACAGCCCAGCTTAGAAGCACTGCTGTGAACTCTCAGGATGTTTTTACAATATTTGTAAAAACATTTCAATTGAACTTTTGTCCCAGGATTCATAATTTAGTTTATATTTGGGTCCCCATATTTCACTGCCATACAGAAGGATGGGTTTGATGAAACTGTCAAATATTTTCAGCCACAGTTTGATTTGGGCATTAAATTGGAATAATATTTTTCTAACACTGTAATGTGCCCTACGAGCCTCGTCTGTTAGGTGCTTTTCAGCCATGTCAAATTGTCCAAAAGCTGTGATTGTCAGAGCTAAATAACTGTAACTGGTAACATTTAGACATAAGAATTTCTCCCCCAAATGTAAAAAAATGTTTTTGTCTCTAAGAAGATCTTTCTTTTGAAAAATTATGATTTTAACCTTGCCCATGTTTATTGGTAAGGCCCAGTTACTACAGTCATATTCTAGTAATGTGAGGCTTTCAAATAATGCTTCTGCTGTAGGTGACATTTGATTTCTCTGTCTTCTAGATAGAGCCCACGGCTAGAAGAGTTTTGAAGCATTGTGGACAATTCATTGATAAAAGTTGGGCTTAGGCTGCAGGCTTGACGAACTCCTTTATTCTGGCTGAAATATTCAGTTCTTTTGTTTATTTTAGTGCAACATTTGTTATATTTGTGCATGACCTTTTATTAAATCATTAACATTCCTCCTATTCCACATTGAATCAGTTTTAGGAAGAGTCCATTATGCCAAACGGAATCAATGGCTTTTGAAAATCACTGAAGCAACCAAATATTTTCCCTTGTTTTGTATGGTGGACATGTTTGTGTACAAGTGTGTGCAGTGTGTAGATATGATCAGTTATTCTCTGTTTTGGCATGAGTCTTGTGTTCTTGGAGATACTGAACTAATCTGTCATTCAAGTTGCTGCTCGCTGAAATGCCCCTGTAGATGTTTGGGTTAAATATGTCAACTTGTTTGAAGATTGGGGTGATTTGATTTTCTTTCCAGTTCTCAAAAATGTGTACTGATTTTAAGAGCAAATTACATAATTTAAAAATGGCCTCATTCAGTTTGGGGCTGCCATGTTTAAACATCTCATTGAAAATTCCATCTGAGCTGGAAGATTTTTTTTATTTTGAGGGATTTGATTTTTTGGGAGTGATATGAGGGGTGTCCAAATGATTTAATTGACCCTTTATTGTGTATTCTAGTTGATGTAGTTGGGAGGTCATATTTTTTGGGGGTGGAGTTTAGATCACTTTGTCTATAATGGGTTCCGAAATGTTTTGTCCAGGTGTTTGTGTCACAGAATAGTCCCAGAATAAATTTTGATCAACTGATTCCTCTGGACTGGACTGTCTTTTCTCAAGAAGAATCTGGTTGGGAGGGGATACAGTTTAGACTTCTGATATGATAATGGTAGAAGACTGACTGACTGGTTCAGACTAATGACAGTCTGAAAGGTAGCTGTGGCATCACTGTGAACTAATATAATCCAGTTCTTTCCCAGCTCTTCCATTCAGATCCCTTATTATCAAGCCTGAGCCTAGAGACAGAAACTGAATGATCTCAGATTGTAATGTGTTGAAGATCTCCTCATTATAAAAGGGTGACTCATGTGGGGGATGGCACACAGGTAAGTATCCTCATCTGTACAAATAAATCCTTTTCCATTTTCATCCAAATATGTGTAATCTCTGTTTTAACTGGCTGAATGTAATGGAAAAGATGTTCTTTAAACCAAACAATAACTCATCCTGAATATCTTCCATTTTTAATGCGAGGGTGTTTCACTGATGGTATATATAATTCTCAGTAGTTTGAAGGAGTGTACGTTTTTGACTCTACAGAAATCGTCTCCATGACTCAAGTAATAGTATGATAACTGAACTATATTGTAATGCTTGTAGCTGGCAATGGCAATGATGAAGACGATGATGATGAAATGAAGAACCCAAGTGCAGTTTAATAATCAAAGTGAAAACCAAAAACCCTAACTATAAACGTGAATAAAACATAACATAAACTTGAAACTTAAACATGAACATGGTAGGCAAGGCTTAAACTTGACATGAACTTGAACAGTGCTACACAACTAACATCAATACTAGACACTGGACAATGGCAACATGAGGGCTTAAATACATGGACATGGGAAAACATAAGCCAATGACCAAACAGAACTCTAAACAAGATAACAAGACAATAAGCATAAACCAATAACATGAAAGAAGCAATAACAAGACCAAGAACACAAGACACATATACATGGAGGGAAAACAGGACACCACATGACTAGAGAAACTCGATTTTCTAAATAAAAGACATGAAATCAAGACATGAACAAAAACACATCTAAACATGACATGAATCACATTTAAACTCCAGAAGCCCGAAAACAAAAACACACTTATCAAGAGGGAACAGGAGGAATATGGGTGGGGCGGGGCTATAGCAACTTGACTCGAATGACAGAGCCGATGGGGCTGATTACCAAGGTGGAGTAGTAGGGATGGAGGTCCCCTGTAGAGCAGAGGCGGGCCTGGACCGTGGAGCAGAGGCAGGCCTGGATGGTGGAGCAGAGGCTTGCTTATGATGTGGCATGGAGCAGTCTGGGGCGTGGCTGCGACATGGCCTGGAGCTGACTCTGGCTTGGCTGCGACGTGGCCTGGAGCTGACTCTGGCTTGGCTGCGACGTGGCCTGGAGCTGACTCCGGCTTGGCTGCCATGACATAGGGCAAGATTGTGGAAGGTGGAGCCGTGGATAACTGGGAAACAACCTCTGTGGTCGTGTACATGGGCAGAGACTCGGAGATGGTCCCTGTGTTCGTGAACATGGGTAGAGTCTCGGGAGCGACCTCTGTGGTCGTAGGTAGTGTCTCGGGAGTGACCTCTGTGGTCATGGGCTTGGGCAGAGTCTTGGGAGTGACCTTTGTGGTCGTGGGCATGGACTGTGTCTCGGGAGCGAACTCTGTGGTCGCAGGCATGGACATAGTCTCGGGTATGACCTCTGTGGCCCTGAACATGGGCTGAGACTCAGAGACGAAATCCATTCTCCTCCTCCTCCTCCGTGAGGACGAAGCTGGCGGTGCAGGCTCTGGGATAGACGAGGCTGGCAACGTTGGCTCGTTGGCCATGGCAGGCATGGGCTCATTGGTGACATCACATGACTAGAGAAACTAGATTTTCAAAATAAATGACATGAAATCAAGACATGAACAAAAACACATCTAAACATGACATATATATATATATACAATGTTTACAAAATCATAGTTCTTGCTTTTTCTCCAAAGGCAGTAGAAAACATACCCTGTATGTTGAACATAAAACATAAAAGTTTCAGCATATTTTTTATCTGGCTGAAGTCGCCTGTGTCTGCAATACCTCTTCCTAACACGACAACGGCAGTATAGCTGTCTGATGCCAGCATGCTGTCTTACCCACTCCTCGTGATCAAGGGGTGTGTTATGGGGGCAAATATTCTAATGCCCTCTTGATGAATGTGGATACGGTCATATAGGTGCTCATAAATGATGTGTTGATTCACTAATGCTTTGCAATGTGTACATTCAGCATGATTGCACACACATCAGCTATCTCTCCATTAATGGCATTGATGATGTTTTGTGGAACATCTCTGTGAGGCAGAAGTATAGAGATGATGACTCTGGCACTGAGTCACCATGTTGATGAGAGCTTTGACGATGTCCACTTTCCTGGTGCTGAGGTCGTTTGTCCCAGTGTGCAGTATGATGTGTGAGGGTGCACCCAATTCACCTTCTCTCAGCAGCTTTAAAGCAGAGTGGGAGGTAGGACATCAGATCTTCTTCACATTTCTCCCTGGAAACAGTCATCCCCGGCCGTTAGAATCACAGAGGATGACTATGTTGTGTTGTCTCTTCTCTGTTGCTGCTGATAGATGTTATTTTGGTCTCTGAATATCTCTGCCTGGTGCTGATGTCTTTTCTCTTGGAGCTCTGAGAAGCTTGAAAGACCTGAGAAACCCGTTGGGTTGCCGGGGATGGGAGGATGTGTGCAATTTGTGTGTGATCTTCAAGTTTCTTAGAGGTCTTAGCTTAAAAATCTTCTGTCTCTTTTGATCTTAGTTTAGTTTCCAATCATTTAAGTATTGTTTGAGTCATAAAAACATACATTTTCAGGCAAAAATTTAAGTTACAGCAGGAGCTGATATTTTTTACCTGCCAACTGCCATCGGAACTCTTTCTCTCGCAAGATTCACCAACAATTTTCCTTTTTCCAAAGTGATGCAATGTGGCCCTTAAAAATGGCTTGTCAGGCATGCAGGGAAAATGAATTAAACAATAAAAATCCCCAGGAGTTTTCACTCGTATTAGCTTGTTTAATCCAATAATTTAGATTGCTGCTCCATTATAATTCTGCAATATTTCTGTAACTACTGGTCTAGGATCAGTTTCTCTTACCCAAATTCAAACTATTAGTGGGACAGGAAAAGCTGACTCTAAATCAGCACCTGCAGCCAACTGAAACCACATCACTTGCTGTGTGTATCTGCAGAGAAAATGTCATCTTTATACTGATATGCTGTATACACACACATATATTTATAACATTTTTAAATAAAAGTAGTGCAATTCATGTAGTAAAATTGTTACATTATGGTAGCATTAAAACGGAGATGACTCTAGAAAAAATTAATTCACAAGATATATCCATTGAACAGTATATCCAAGATGGCGGCGCGGTAGCACGCAGCGGCCATTCCGGATCCACAATGGTGCTATTTTTGTTTAAAAAGCCCGACTTTTGCAACACATGGACATCGGATCAACCGGTGTTTGTGTCTACCATCGCCAGACACTACTGAAATATAAGACTCATGCAAAAACCAAGCTGCATGATGACCTGCAGGAGGCGCTACGTGTACTTGGCTTGCTGTGGAGAACAGGCCTCCAGTCCTCGGCGTCACCTGATGCCGGTGGCCAGGGGAGAGGACGTCGTAAGCAGTGTGCGAGAAAGCGGAAGCGCGGAAAGAGGGCGGGGGTCCATGCTAGGCTAAAAACAAACCCTAGGCGGCCGGCTCTCCCGTCTATCCTGCTCTCAAATGTTTTCTCCCTGGATAATAAACTGGACTATATCCGACTCCAGCAGGCTACGCAGCGTGAGTTTAGAGACTGCTGCGTCTTTGTTTTCACGGAGACGTGGCTCAGCGACAGAGTTCCGGATGCCGCCATTCAGCTAGACGGGCTCGCCTCGTTTCGTGCCGACAGAAATACAGCTCTCTGTGGTAAGACTCGCGGTGGTGGCTTGTGTGTTTACATCAACACGGAATGGTGCAAGAACTCTATGCTAGACTCTAGTTACTGTTCATCGCTGTTGGAGCTTGTGACTGTTAGATGCAGACCTTTTTATCTACCATGGGAATTCACCACTGTTTGCATAACCGAGTTTACATTCCCCCAGCTAATGCTAAGGAAGCGCTCTGTGAACTGTATGGGGCTATGAGCGAACTGCAGAACGCTCACCCCGACGGACTGTTTATTGTCGCCGGAGATTTCAACCATGCGAATCTCAAGACAGTGCTCACAAAATTCCATCAGTATGTGGACTTTGCAACGAGAGGCTGAACGGCTTGATCTTGTTTACACAAACATCCCAGGCGTGCAGGCGGAGCCCGCCCCCACCTCGGCTACTCAGACCACATCTCTGTTATGTTAATTCCAGCATACAGACCGCTCGTCAGACGCACAAAAAACCTGGCCAGCAGGAGCCATCTCCGCTCTTCAGGACTGTTTTGAGTGTACTGTCTGGCACATGTTCAGGGAGGCTGCAACATATGGCGATTCTACCAACTTGGAGGAATACACAGCATCAGTGACCAGCTACATCAGCAAGTGCATTGATGATGTCACTTTCTCCAAGACCATCACCACACGCTCCAACCAGAAGCCGTGGATGACTGCGGAGGTGCGCACGCTGCTGAGGTCCCGAGACTCCGCCTTCAGAGCAGGCGATAAGGCAGCCCTAAGAACAGCTAGGGCCAAACTGTCACGGGCAATCAGAGAGGCAAAGCGTGCACACGCCCAGAGAATCCACAGTCATTTCCAGGACAGTGGTGACACACGGCGCATGTGGCAGGGCATTCAGGCCATCACCAACTACAGGACAACATCAATTGCCTGTGACAAAGATGCCTCCCTTCCAGATGCGCTGAACGACTTCTATGCTCGGTTTGAAGTGCAGAACGACGTGATGACGATGAAGACCACCCCTCCTCCCAACGACCAGGTGCTCTGTCTTACCACGGCAGATGTGAGGAAAACTCTACGTAGAGTCAACCCACGGAAGGCTGCTGGACCAGACAACATTCCTGGCAGAGTGCTCAGAGGATGTGCAGACCAGCTAGCAGATGTTCTTACCGACATCTTCAACATCTCTCTGAGCAGCGCTGTCGTTCCAACGTGCTTCAAGGCCACCACCATCATCCCCATGCCAAAGAAGTCTTCAGTGTCCTGCCTCAACAACTACCGTCCCGTCGCACTTACACCCATCATCATGAAGTGCTTCGAGAGGCTCGTCATGAGGCACATTAAGAGCCAGCTGCCCCACTCACTAGACCCACTGCAGTTTGCGTATCGTTCAAACCGTTCAACGGACGATGCCATCGCCACAACCCTCCATCTGGCCCTCACCCACCTAGACAATAAGGACTCATACGTTCGAATGCTGTTCATAGATTTCAGCTCAGCATTCAACACAATCATTCCCCAGCACCTGATTGGAAAGCTGAACCTGCTGGGCCTGGACACCTCCCTCTGCAACTGGATCCTGGACTTCCTGACTGGGAGACCTCAGTCAGTCCGGATCGGGAACAGCATCTCCACCACCACCACACTGAGCACTGGGGCCCCCCAGGGCTGTGTGCTCAATCCACTGCTGTTCACTCTGCTGACTCACGACTGTGCAGCAATGCACAGCTCGAAAGACGAGTCAGCATACAGAGAGGAGGTGCAGCGGCTGACGGACTGGTGTAGAGCCAACAATCTGTCTCTGAATGTGGACAAAACAAAATAGATGGTTGTTGACTTTAGGAGAGCACAAGGTGAACACACTCCACTGAACATCGACGGCTCCTCTGTGGAGATTGTCAAGAGCACCAAATTCCTTGGTGTTTACCTGGCGGAGAACCTCACCTGGTCCCTCAACACCAGCTCTATCACCAAGAAAGCCCAGCAGCGTCTCTACTTTCTTCGAAGGCTGAGGAAAGCACATCGCCCACCCACCATCCTCACTACATGCTATAGAGGGACTATTGAGAGCATCCTGAGCAGCTGCATCACTGCCTGGTTTGGGACTTGCACCGTTTCTGGACCGCAAAGCCCTGCAGAGGATAGTGAGGACAGCTGAGAAGATCATTGGGGTCTCTCTTCCCTCCATCAAAGACATTTACAAAAAACACTGTATCCGCAAAGCAACCAGCATTGTGGACGACCCCACACACCCCTCACACAAACTCTTTACCCTCCTGCCGTCTGGCAAGAGGTACCGAAGCATTCAGGCCCTCACGGCCAGACTGTGTAACAGCTTCTTCCCCCAAGCCATCAGACTCCTCAATACTCAGAGACTGGTTTGACACACACGTGTCCTGAGTTGCACTTTAATTACTGTCACTTTATAACTGTCTGCTACCCCAATAACTGCTATGTGCATAGAACACTATCTCATAGTATGTTATGTTTACGTTTTTTTTTTTTTTTTTTTAAAACTGTCATCTTTTTGCACTACTGTGTACTGGTCGGCGCTGCACTTTGTCTATTGTCCTGTTCATTGTCAGAAATGTGTTGTACTGTCCCGTACTTTTTGCACATGTTTGCACGTGCACTTTATATAGGTATACATAGGTATTTTATATAGGTATTTTATTTCGTTGTGTAGTCTCATGTGGCCATGTGTTGGTCCTTTGTTGTTTTTATGTAGCACCATGGTCCTGGAGGAACGTTGTCTCGTTTTGCTGTGTACTGTACTAACTGTATATGGTTGAAACGACAATAAAAACCACGTGACTTGACTTGACATGTGAAGAATAGCCTACTGGATTTGATTCCAACTCCCTAAAACCCAGCTGATGCTGATTCTGTCGGCAAGACCACAAGATATGCCATGCAAGTGTGGGATTTCACTGCATTCATTGGTTAGGCTATATATATTTTCAATAGGGTCTGTATGTTATCATGAAAAATAACAAAATTCATTTGGACTGTTCTTTTGAATGGTACATTTTTAATTTCAGTAGTTTGCAAGTTAATGTTATCCTGATTAGAGGATATTGTAAAATGTTTGTGGCTCGCTGTCCTGGGCGAAGAGCTCGATGCTCGAGGCTTGACCGGAGCACGAATTCCCCCAAAAGATTACAGGAAACAGGACAGTGATCTGTTGTCTGCAGAGCCTTGTATTTGAGACGAGATGAGACGGTGCCTCTTGTGCCCCCCAAAAAGCGTGTGTAATTCTGAAATGAATTTGAGGGAGGGGGAGGCACTTGCTGAGCCCTGTGAGAGGTGGGCAGAGGTACCAAAGTATGATAGAACGGGTGTGGGCTGCTAGTGGAGGCAGCATAGCACTAGGATCTGCTCGGGGGATAGGAAACTGGGAGGATCATTAACCCAAACACGGGGGCCACCCCACCCTTTCCTGATATGACGGTGCGGATGTAGCCGAGATATGTGTCGGATGACCAGCGGCCAAGTAATTGCTTTTGGTGTTTGGGCAGGCCTTTATGTGCTGCTGTGGTTGTGGTGCCGATGTGAAAGTAATGGCTTGATTATAGTTTATCTGAGATGCCGGAATTGAGCAGGATGGATTTGAGGTGTTTTTGGAACCAGAATCGGGATAATCCTTGATTTTTGAGGGGATCTAGAGGGGTTTTGGTTTGGGATCCTCTGTAATGTCAATAGTGGGCTAGTGATTGGAAGGGATGGATGGGCTCTTTACTGAGCGGCTGGATCCACAGGCATGGACCCGCACGGCATACGATAGTAGAATGAATCCTCGTGCGTGGACTCACGTGGCATTTAACAGGAAGACCCCATGTATTTGTGTTAAAAGTTTACGCATATTTTGGGTGTATCAAAATAATCCACACGACTCCAGTCGACAAATAAAGTTCTTCTGAACGCAAACGATTGAACAAATGTTTGCTTCCGTACATCTCTGTGACATGTGCTCATGAGAGGGATGACGTGAGCTTGTTGGTAAGGTCACGCGTCACGTGGAGGAGGCAGGAAGCGTGTCATTGTTTACAATAGAAACTTGCACAGACCAAGCGACGTTCACAAACCAAAACAATTTCAAAACAATATAAAATAAAATAAAAATAACTTCCAAATAATAATAATTTTTTTTAGTTCATTCAAATGTAGTGCATTGTTTAAAGGAGGAGGCCTGAAATTAAATCATAAAAATCTTAAATTCTGTTTTGATGAAGAAAGTAACTCTGATACATCTTGGATGGGCTGTGGTGAGTAAATTATCAGCAAATTTTCATTTTTGGGTGAACTATTCCTTTAAGGCTCGTGCTGACATCTACTTCCCTAGCACTGCCCCATGCATTGATGGAATGCTAGAAATTTCCGTCTTTTGAAGACTGTCTCGCACCCTCTCTCTCTTTAGCATACATATGCATTATATCTCACTCAAAAGTATATGATGAATGAGTGTCCCACCTACAGGTATCTCTAAGGTATGTGATTGGTTCCTAAGAATGCCAATTCACTGATTTGAGCCAATCACAATGTCCTGTTCGAAAAGATATGGAGTCGATAGAGCAAAAGAACCTAGAGCCGACTCTGATTCCATGGCTTGGCTTGGAGTCGATTCCCCATCCCAATTAGCTGTCTTAACTCGAAGAAGTGGTTAATGATATCAATGTCAAAAGACGGTCATCGCAACTCTCTAAAGCCACAACATCACATTTTCTGCTAAGAACATACACTGATGCAAGTGAAAACATTGGAGACCGGAAAACGAAAACGAGCTTTTGTAATGAATCATCAATACATTCCCTAAAATAACAAGATATCCATAGATGTAAACAAATGCATACAAGCTATATGCAAGGAAAGTCTCTAGCACTTTCCATGTACCAATACTCATCGTTGATTACTTGACTGATTTCAGTTTTAGACACAGTACTATGATTAAAAGTATTCCCCCAAGACTCCAGGCATCAACACTGACCTTTGAGGTTCTGATTTTTAATGGCATGTCAGAACATGTTAAAAACATTTAACCTGTCATGTGTTGTGTGTTTAAGATCAGTGGAAAATCCAAATGTCATTGGTTTTTTGAAAGGATTTGTCTGTAAAAATAAATTTAAACCCATGTATGCAAATTACATCTCTAATAAAATCTAAATGGTTTTGGATGCACGTTGTAAGCCTCTAATCTCTGACGGCAGGCTTGTGTTTTTAAGTCCAATCATAAAGATGCTAGATTACAGATACTGTGAGTGAATTTAGAGGGGGATTTTAAAATCTCATCAAGATGTGAGAGGAGGGATTGTGTGCATTATTTGTGGTTACTGCTGTAATCTGGTTTCCTTTGTAAATTTCAATCTTTCTGCAGGGAGATAATTTGTTTTGTACAAAAACGTATTGGTATTACAGAGACTTTTTTTGGACATGGTGGTAATATGGAATTAATTAAAGGATCTTACAGTGCTGTGGAAATACTATGTTATATGAATATAGTGATCATTCAGTACTATGGTATATATCAAAGTTAAATATATCCAAAAATATATAAACATTTTAAAATTAATTTATATAAAATAACTTGTTTTTAACATTGATAATGTGTTCAAAGTTGTTTTTAAATATTTATACAGTTATCTGTTAATTAATAAGTTAATTCATTGATAATTCAATCAATTAATTCATCAGAATGTCAGTCTTTAAAAACTCTCACAAGAATGAATTTTCTCAAAAACTGTGGTGACTATGAATCTACCACAAAACTTGTCCTCCTCTAGGGGGCGTACGGTGGCCTCGAAAGCCAAATCTTACATTAAAGGGACAGTTCACCCAAAAATTAAATGCTCTCATCATTTACTCACCCTCATAGCATCCCAGATGTGTGTGACTTTCTTTCTTCTGCTGAACACAAATGAAGATTTCTAGAATATTTCAGCTCTGTAGGTTCATACAATGCAAGTGAATGGTGGCCAAAACGTTAAAGCTCAATAAGCAAATAAAGCAAAGTAATCCATAAAACTCCAGTGGTTAAATTCATGTCTTCTGTAATTGGGTTTGGATGAGAACAGACTAAAATGTAAATCCCTTTCACTGTAAATCTTGATATCAGCAGCGCTCTGTGCATGCGTCAAGCACAAGAGTAATCAAGTTTGAAATCATGATTGTTCCTACAGACTGCAATAGCAAAATTTACAGTGAAAAGTAGTTGCATTTCGTCGATTATCACCCAAAATGAATTAAACCTCTGGAGTCTGATGGATTACTTTTATGCTCCCTTTATGTTCTTTTTGGAGCTTCAAAGTTTAGATCACCATTCACTGCATTCATTGTATGAACACATGGAGCTGAGATATTCTTCTAAAAATCTTAATTTGTGTTCTGCAAAAGCAAGTTAGTCATGAATATGAGGGTGAGTAAATGTTGAGAGAATTTTCATTTCAAGTACTCGCAGGACGTTTGTCTCATTGGAAATATCTGTACACACAAAAAGTATAATCATTTTATTATTTTATAGTTTCAATGATTGACTCCTGCGACACCACTATGATCAATCTTCCAACCATCTTTATAAAACAACTTAATAAATAAATCCTCATCCAGTAATCACACTCGACTGCGATTGGCCCATTCGGATGAGCGCCGAGAAAAGGAGCAGTTATCACGTGACAACAGAACGCCACTTTAAGGGAACCTCGATGAGTAGCGGTGTTGTTTTCTCGCTGGTTGAGGTGACTTTTATTTATGATTATCGGTCATTTAAACGTCTACCGGACTGTTCTTTTGGTCCTTACACCCGTAGTGTTGTTTACAATGTCTTCAGGCGCCGGTGAAAAATATGTTTCTGTAGATTTTGAAGTGTTCGGGAATGTTCAGGGTGGGTATTTGACAATTCATTGCAAACTTGGAGAAGTTTATTCACGCTACGCCTCCAAAAATAGACGCACGTGATGTTTCTATTTATTTCTGTTACGGCACCAATTTTTATTTTTATTGTATTTTTTTACTCGTGCACTGTTATTTTTTATGTAATGTATATTTTTTTACTCTTCATGTATTATGTTAATGTTCTAAAAGATGAATACAATTCTTCCACTTATTTCACTGTCTTTACACAAATGTCATCTTCTTTTAGGTGTTTGCTTCAGAATGGTGAGAAATTTGGACAATCCAAATTTAGAAAATAGCTTTTACCACAATGGAAGTAGGAGAGAACCTGCTACAACAATAACAATAAAGTACCATGATATTCTTTGTAGTTGGAGTATAAGTGTGGTAATATGGTAATCATTCAGTGCATGGTGTTTTTCAAAGTACCATAGTATCTCATTTAGTAACTGTACCATGGTAGGCTACTGCTACAGTATTCATAAATGTAAACATGTTCTGTTATATTTCACATACATTATTACATTATATTACATACACATTTAACATGTTTATATATCTCTCAATGTATTTTCCATGTGTTCTGTTGTACTGCAGTATACTGAGGAAGAGGGAAAGAAACTGGGAGTGACTGGTTGGGTAAAGAACACTAGAGAGGGTACTGTGGTTGGACAGGTGCAAGGACCCCCTGACAAAGTTAAAGAAATGTGAGTCTTTCTGCTGTTTATAAGTGATTTTTAATTAGTTTCTTTCAGTTTAATTTCTATAACATATCTGATCCATTAAAGCAAATGCCAGTGTATTATAGTATTAAGTTTGATGGAAACGTAATAATACTATATCACTACTAAACATGAATCTCACAAAAACTAATCAAACAATAAGTGCAACTCAAAGTGCTCATCAGAACTTAAATGCAAAGGAAACTGCATTACAATAAATAAAAGTATAACACATTTATTTTAAGTATTAAGAAATTACAAAACGAAATAAAAAAATCGATTAAATTAGAAATGAAAACAATATAAAAACTTAAACATTATTTAAAAGATACACATTTTTAAAATACAATAAAAAGTAAACATTTGTACATACCGATAGAGCAACCAAATTTCCCCCCAAAAATTATATTTTGCATAAAGAAAATGTTGCCTATTTTTCAACCATTAAGTTTGTTATTTATTTATTTGCATTTTTACATTATTTTCATGGCAGTTTAGCAAATGTAACTCCTCCCACAATTAGTAGCCCATTGTAATAAAAAAAAACTCTCATTACTGTAATATGAATAAATCACATTTAATGCATTTGTGATGCACCGATATATTATCATTATATTGAAAATATTCATATTTTATTTTAATTGTAAAGTATATTTGTAAGTTTAATTTAAATTATAATGATTTTAAGCATAAATGAAATCAGACATATGATTCATTGTTGTAAAAATTATTTAATTAAGCATTGTAAAACATCTTCATGTTCTAAAATAGGTTTTATTTTCATCATACAAAATATTATTAATATTCTTTTCTTTTGATTTTGTCCTGAACGAAAAGGAAACTAACGTTGTCTCTCGTGCAGTGCGTCTTTTAACCAGCAGATGTCGCCAGCGCTTCAGTCTTTGTCCCGTGGATCACTAGAACGGGCTACTTGTAACAACGTGAAAATGGAAACTTACATTTCCTTCCAAAACCATTGTGCACAGTAATGCATGGATGTCACCCTTGATGTGAGCAATATCGAGACGACAAACAATAGATTGTGCTCCAATGGAGCAGATTTATCACTTAAAAGCTTTCTGTAAAAAAAAAAAGAAAATGGTTTTGTTGCCTGGGAGTGAGTTGTAGTATCATTCCAGCCTCTGGCTGCTGTTTTGTGTGCTGTAATTTGAGTGAATGTGTGTTGATTGTGTGTCTGTGTGTTGAGTGGGCATATACAGGTCTGCAGTCCCTCAGGCTGTGCCGGAACTGGAAAGATGGTGAAATGATGTCAGTCTGGGTGAGGTGGGGCACAGGGGTGAGGGCTGTATGACATCACAGACTCAAAATATGAACCAGATATTCCACCAGACAGTGTGAGAGAGAGAGAGAGGGAGAGAGGGAAGTATAGGTCTCAATCTGTGGGTGTTTTCAAATCGGAATGGTCATTTCACTATCCAGTGAAAGAAGGGAATCTCAATGTAGTACGCAAATCGTGTAAAGTGGTTGAAAAACGTTCATCCCGGTTTGAAAACCCCCACTGATTGGAAAATGCCCATTTTTGTTCTGCAGAGATCTCAGAGAGAGAGAGAGAGAGAGAGAGAGTTATTAGTGTCCAGCCCAGTTCCGGATGTTAAAGATCGCCTCTCACCAGTGCTGATATCATCTGGCTATGTTCAGAATAACATGCCAACATACGAACGACTTATTACTTCAGTATTCAAATTTGCTGCTTGAACTGGATGAACTGTTAGCTATTACATGACTCTATTGGGAATATGCAGTAAGACTTTTTCACATATAACAGTAGCCTGCACTGAAACAAACACCAAAAAAAGCACCAAACACACAAACATTCTCGGGTAATGATTGCACAAAAATTCGGGAAGCAACTGACTTTAATGACTTTGGTTCCATTAAAGGTTCTTAGATGTGTATTATTCCTGCAATGCCAACAAAAATCATAGGCTACTAAAATATTCTGACAGTGCTTCCTGCACTATATTTTAGCAGTGCCACTTCTGAATTTATAGTATGAAGTGTAAAGTTTGGCCAGTGTAGTCTAATTACCGAACAAATGACTCTCATGAGCTGGTTCTTTTGAGTCTACAGAGCAACTGTGCAACCAGTGTAATCCTATTCCTGAATTAATTACTCTTATGTGTCGTTCTTTTGATTCTAAATCGCAAAATATACTGTATGACCAATGTTGCACGGTTTCTGAACTAATTAATCTAATGAGTTGTTCTTTTGAATCAACAGCACAAAATATAAAGCTCGACCAGTGTAGGCCTTTAACAAGGTTGAACTGGGAAAGGAGGAGGTGGGAACCAGCTGAAAAATCAAAGTAATATTTTAATAGGAACTTAAACAAAAAGACACAAAAACATAAACACACAGGGCAGCTGCATGTGGCTCTCTCTCTCCCGAACTTCTCTCCTTGGCTGATTAGCCCGATTTGGGCTGGACTTGCATACTTACGGCCTGGCCCCACTTTCCCGTCCCCGCCTGCCGGCAGGCTTTTCCCCACTTCTCTAGGACTCAATCAAAGAGGAGAGGGAAAGGACAAGGAGGAGTGAGAGAGAGAGAGAGAGAAAAAAACTTGCTTACCTGTTCCCAGATATGCCATCTCCTGGTCCTCGATCACTCCTCCACCCTCTGGCGGACGACAGCCGCTCCTCCCATGGCGGACCGGAGCCAGTCCTCCGACGCCTGGCTGATGGAACACCCCTCGGCATTTTGGCGGCTGGTAGGGCTTTTGGCACCAATGTAACAGGGTTGAAATGGGAAAGAAAACTCAAAGTAATGTTTTAATTGGAATTTTAAAAAAAACACACAAAAACATAAACGCATCCATGGCTGCTGCATATGGATTTCTCACGGCCCGGCTCCGCCCTCCTCCTCGTCACAAGCCCAAATCCTGAACGAATGAATCTTACAAGTCTGTTCTTTTGAATCTATAGCACGAAATATTCAGCGCAACCAGTGTAGCCCGGTTCCTGAACTAATTCATCTTACGAGTCATTCTTTTGAATCTACAGTGTGAAATATTCAGCACGACCAGTGTAGCCCGAATCCTGAACGAATTAATCTTACAAGTCTGTTATTTTGAATCTATTGTGCGAAATATATAGCGCAACCAGTGTAGTCTGCTTCCCAAATGAATGACTCTTATATGATTTCTTTTGAGTCTACAATGCGAAACATATATCGCAACCAGTGTAGCCCGATTCCCAAACTAAAGACACATATGTTTTTCTTTTGAGTCTACAGTGCGAAACAAACAGCACGACCAGTGCAGCCTGATTCCTGGATGAATGACTCTTATTAGCCGGTTCATTTTAATCTATAGCTTGAAGCAAACAGCGTGATCAGTGTAGTCAGATTCCTGAACAAATTACTCTTATGAGTCACTCTTTTGAATCTACAGCATAAAACATATTGTCTAGTATCATGGATTGTAGACTTGTATTTTGAACATGTGTGTGCCCGTTTGTCAGATAACACTGTTATGTGTGTTTTATTACTAAAGTAAATTAACAAAAATCCCTCAACACTGACCACAGAGCTTTAATTAGTGTTGTCCATTTATTCAAATGTACACAGTAGATCTGAATTGCCCCCAGGGTCACTTCTGCAGCTGAAAATACTCTAGTCCACACGGTTCGCCGTCTGGAGCTGATCATTAAGCAAACACAACATTAATCTGATGATGAAGCCTGTGTTAGATAAAGTAATTTGATGTTTGTTTGGTGCTATAATAACAGTTTATTCCATCACAGCATAACTGTCAGATCTGTCTACAGCTGCAGTTGTGTTTGTACTGTCGTTTAGCAGTGTCGTTTGCATTGTCTTCATTAGCTGAATGCCAATGACCATTCTGGACCAATGGACTCCGAACTGCACTTTAAAACTGAGCAACATAGCAAAGAACAATGTTTTTAAAAGAAGGGGATTGCAGGGCTAGTTGTCACACATTTTACTTCTGTGAAGTATATTTCTGTATGGACCCAAAGTGTTGGTTACAAAACAAAAAGTGATTTAACGTTTCTACCGCTGTTGACCAGGAAACTAGATACAGTTTTCATTTAACACATTTTGAACCTATGGTGGGGCATGTTGTCCCTCTAGAGGGGGTAAGTTGCCACAGTGGGAACCGGCTGTTCATTTTGCATTTGCATGCACACCAATACATCTGTAACTACCAAATATGTGCTTATTAAATAAATTTGATAACGCAATACATCAAAACGCAAACAGTGATGCACACAACACTCATGCACTCTGGATGTTTACATGTGATGTGAAATCGGTGTAATGGTTTGGCGATCGTTTTTTGATTTAACCATTTATGACCTTACAGCGATAAAAGAAAACCATTTAAAGGGATAGTTCACCTAAAAATGTTAATTCTCTCATCATCTACTCACCCTCATGCCATCCAGATGTGTATGACTTTCTTTCTTCTGCAGAACACAAATGGTTTTTAGAAGAATATTTCAGCTCTGTTAGTCCATTTAATGCAAGTGAATGGTGACCAGAAATGTAAAGTTCCAAAAAGCTCATAAAGGCAACATAAAAGTAATCCATCCAACTCCAGTGTTTTAATCCATGTCTTCAGAAGTGATATGATAAATACTTTTTTACACCTTATTTTTACTTAAAATTTTGGTTCCTGAAAGAACCATTTTAATGAGATGGTTCTTTTAAATCTAGCAAAACATACAGAGCTTCCAGTATACAAGTACTCATATACTGATGTGCAAGTTATGAATGTCCAACTCGAAATGAAATAAGAACTGTTGAAGTCTCACAAGCCTGAAGTACAACATTAGGCTACATGACAGTCTAAACGGTTACTGTTTATTTAATGATGACCTGTGTCTCTATTAAATCAATCAGTGCTGTTACTGACTGGTTGTTCATATGACTATGTATAATTAAAGATACACACAATTTGTTGTAATAAGCGGCATTTTATAAAATGAAATACATTTATTTCTGATTGGTTATATCTGCTCTGTAGATATCTGAAATTATCTCATTATTTGGTAATAGACAGCAGAGTGGAAGTAAATGCAATAAGTATTTATTTTCTTATTTCCAAATAATTATAAAAAAAAAAAAGATTAGCTGGAATCATTACTGGAACCATTAAGAAACCAGAAACATAAAATTCCTTATGATTCCCAACCCTACTCCAAACCTATAATTTTTTATAGTTACTGAGATATAGCCCTTGTGACAGCTTTCCAGTGTGACAACTTACCCCGGTGGCTCATATTGGGTCAGGTAGGGGCTGTCTTGCCACCGTTGTGAAGTCTTTCCACTGTAAGGTCAATATCTGCATACTGGAAGGTATGCAGATATTGTGAGCGGCTCCGGACGCAATGATGCGACCTGCGTCGAGGTCTTCCCCGAGGTCGAGGAGCCGGTCTCTCCGGATAGATCTGGTGGAACTCGGTGATGAGGTTGGGGTCCAGGATGTCATTGGCGCTGACCCAGGATCTTTCTTCCGGGCCATACCCCTCCCAATCCACCAGGTATTGGATCTGACCTCGGTGACGCCTGGAGTCGAGCAAGGTGCGTACCAGGAAGGCCTCCTCACCGCCCACAACCATGGGGAGGGGCCCGGGAGGCGCCCCCTCCTCAGTCCTCGGAGCATCAGCCAGTTTGAGCAGGGAAACATGGAAAGTAGGAGAGATACGGTAATTAGCAGGGAGTTGTAAACGGAAAGAAACTGGATTGATTTGTCTAAGAATTTTGAAGGGACCCAAATACCTAGGACTGAGTTTTTTGCATGGTAGGTGTAAACGGATGTCTCGGGTTGAGAGCCAAACCCATTGGCCAGGGATGTAACTGGGACCGGACCGGCGGTGACGGTTGGCTTGCTCTCTGGAGTGATTCACCGCCCGCTGCAGGTGGACGTGGGCCTGGTCCCACACTGCCTCACTGCGCTGTAACCAGTCGTTGACGGCGGGGACTTCGGAGGGTTCGCCGGACCACGGGAAGAGAGGGGGTTGGTAACCCAGAATACATTGAAACGGTGTCAGGTTGGTTGAGGGTTTGACGAGGGCGTTCTGGGCATACTCGGCCCATGGAAGGTAGCGACTCCAATCCGCCTGATTGTGATGGCAGTACGTTCGGAGGAATCTTGTGATTTCCTGATTCAGGCGTTCCATCTGACCGTTGGACTGCGGGTGATACCCGGAAGTGAGGCTGATGTTGACGTTCAGGCGGTGGAAGAAAGCTTTCCATACCCGGGACGTGAATTGTGGGCCCCGGTCGGAGACGTTGTCCTCGGGAAGTCCGTAGTACCGAAAGACATACTGGAACAGGTGTTCGGCGGTCTCCAGGGCAGTGGGCAGTTTGGGCAACGGGATAAGACGGCAGGCCTTGGAGAATCGGTCAACAACGGTTAGAATGGTGGTATGGCATTGAGAGTTGGGGAGATCTGTGATAAAGTCCACAGCGATGTGCGACCAGGGACATCGAGGTATGGGTAGAGGTTGAAGCAGGCCGGCTGGCGGTTGTTTGGGGGTTTTGGCGACGTTGCAGGCTTGGAATTTGTTAACAATGTCGGCCGCGTCGTCCGACAGCATTGGCCACCAGAAGCGGTTCCGCAGCAGGTGGATGGTGGCAGTGATGCCAGGGTGACTGGAGTACGGGGCATCATGTCTGTGAACACTTGGAACGGATGTCGGGCCCCCTCTAACCAATGTCGCCACTCCTCCAGCGCGGCTTTCATAGCCAGGAGTTCACGGTTGCCGACGTCATAATTTTGCTTGGCGGAAGAGAGTTTGCGGGAGTAGAAGGCGCAGGGAAACTGCTTAGGAGGGTTACCTTGGCGTTGGGAGAGGATCACTCCAATGCCCGTGTTCGAGGCGTCCATCTCCACGACGAACGGTATGTCGGGGTCTGGGTGGTGCAGAATGGGTGCAGAAGTGAAGCGCTCCTTTAGCTGAGCGAAGGCCCGGAGGGAGTCGGGGGTCCAGTGGAGCTTGTGTTGATTCCCCTTTACCAGGTTGGAGAGAGGTGAGGCGACGGTGCTGAAGTTTCTGATGAATCTTCGGTAAAAGTTGGAGAATCCCAGAAAGCATTGGAGTTCTTTCACGGTGGAGGGTTGAGGCCAGTTTAGTACGGCTTGGACCTTATTATCGTCCATGGCCACCCCTTCGGGGCTGATGATGTACCCCAGGAAGGTAACAGACCTCGAGTGGAACTCACATTTCTCGACCTTGGCATACATTTGGTGCTGGATAAGATGCTTCAGGACAGCTCTCACCTGGATGATGTGCTCCTCGAGGGAATCAGAGTAAATTAGGATGTCATCGATGTATACAATAAGGCACCTGTTGAGCATGTCCCTGAAGACATCGTTCACGTAAGATTGGAACACTGAGGGGCTGTTGGACAGGCCGAACGGCATGACCCGATATTCATAATGGCCGCTGGTGGTGGAGAAGGCGGTCTTCCACTCGTCCCCCTCCCGGATGCAGATCAAATTGTAGGCACTTCGGAGATCCAGCTTAGTATAGATCTTGGCCGACCTCAGTTGTTCCAGGGCTGAGGGAACCAGGGGCAGTGGGTATCGGAACTTCACTGTGACGTCGATAGATTCTGCCATGGGGTGGTGAGGCTCCGGGGAGGAGCTCGATGGCGCAGTCGCTGGAACGATGTGGTGGGAGTTGTGACGCCTTGGCCTTGCTGAAGGCCTCACTGAGGTCGGCGTATGCCGGAGGAATCGCGGGGATGGCGTCGGAGTTCTCTATGACGTGGGCAGCCCCCACGGGGGTAGGTCGGCTGGAGCGTAGGCATCTCATAAAACAGGTGGCCCCCCACTGCGTGAGCTGATTATCCTGCCAGGAAATTCGTGGGTTGTGTAGTCGGAGCCAGGGAAAGCCAAGAATCACAGGGTTGCGAGGAGATTGGATGACGTAGAAGCGAATAATTTCAGTATGAAGTGCCCCACCTGCAGGAGGTCACGGGTGGTGTAGCACACTCTGCCAGATCCCAGGGGACGACCATCTAGCGCCGCCACTGTCAAAGGAGGATTACACACCGTCAGGGGAATTTGATACTGTACACAGAACGACTCATCGATAAAATTCCCCGCTGCCCCCGAGTCAATCAAAGCTTGGGTGTTAGTACTGGTTGACCGGAAGGTTATTTTAATGGGCACCTCGAGACAGGTGCCTGGCAAGGTAGAGGAAACGAGCAGACTCACCCCAGGACGTGAAGCTTGTGAGGGACGCGTCGGGCAGTTGACGCGCTGATGTCCAGCTTGACCGCAATAGAGACAGAGGCGGTTGGCGTAACGGCGTTCCCTTTCCTCGGGGGAGATGTGTGACCGGTCGACCTGCATAGGTTCTGAAGTGTGGGTTGTCTGGGGCACCGGCGAGAGAGGTGTCGTCCACCATGCTGGGCGTCTGGAACAGATAAGGTTGTCTATGCGGATAGCCAAGGTTATGAACTGCTCAAGAGAGATACCTTCGTCACGACAAGCCAGCTCGGACTGGAGTTCTGCATCAAGGCCCTGCCGGAAAAGGAGTTTGCCACTTTGACCAGACTACCAAGTCTGTTTTTATTTGTCAGGGAGAGGCTTCCAAACCAAGCAGATATGCAGAAAGATAAAACCGATTCAATAAAAGCACGATAAAACAGAATCATCATGTCTGACGAAACATTAAAAGTATTCATTTTCCTAAGAAAGTACATTCTTTGTTGGAATTTCTTTGAGACAGCATCAACCAACGGTTCAAAACACAGTTTGTTATCTAGAATGACTCCAAGATATTTGTATGTCTCCACGGGCTCAATATCCATGCCCTTAATAACCGTGACTGTAGGGGAAGGTGGTGACCTGCGAAAGTCAATGATCATATCCTTCGTTTTAGATACATTCAGCTGTAAAGATGAACTATCACACCACTCTACAAAGTCACTAAGGACTGGCCCATGGTCTCGCTCATTCCCTGATAGCAAGCTGACAATAACAGAATCATCAGCAAACTTAAGTATGTATCTATCTTGGTACAAACTGCGACACTGGTTTGTATACAGGATGTACAGGAGAGGAGACAGACAGCATCCTTGGGGGGAACCAGTAGATGTAAAAGTGACTTCAGATAGGGTGCTGTTTGCCCTCACCCGCTGAGATCTATCTGTTAAAAAATCCAATAACCAGCCCACCAAATTCAAATCCAGGTTAAAATCTGCAATCAGTCTTTCAGCGAGCAAAAGGGGCTGAATAGTGTTAAAAGCAGAAGTAAAATCAACAAATAAAAAGTCTGACATGAGTTTTTGCTCTATCCAGATGGCTAAAAATAAAGTGCAGTAGTGTGATCACAGCATCCTCCACACCCCTGCCAGACCTATATGCAAACTGCAGTGGATCTAACTGATCTCCAACCTGCAGTAAGACAGCCTCTTTGATAATTTTCTCAAAGCTTTTCATGACCAATGAGGTCAAGGCTACAGGTCTAAAATCATTCAAGGATTTTGGGGAGCTGCACTTGGCTAAAGGCACAATAATAGAATGCTTCCAACTTCTAGGAACTCTTTGTTGTGATAAGGACAAATTACCGCTACACCCATCCTTGTATTATAGGTGGATGTTTACAAAGTGTAGAAATATTTCCAGAGCGCTTTTCAGCACCTTCAAGTTGTAAATCACACTACGTTTCCTTCCCTATAAACATGACATGTCCAGCAGTGATGGCAGCGTCCTGCAGGGTTACAAACTAAGTTTCATCCCAAGAAAAATCCCACTGAGCCATACCTAGAAACATAAATAACATAGAGACTTGGGACTCTTTTGATTTGGCCGGTAAGCAACTACCTAGTTGCAACCACCCAGAACAGCCTGGAAATAGCATAACAATGCACTAAAAATGCCATTGCAACTGAATAGCAACAGCCTAGCAACCACTCAAAACACATTATGGCTTCATGACAATACTTTCTTCATCAGTATTTTTGTGTTGTTTTTTAGGAAAAATATCCTTAAAATAAGCTTGAGAAGAAAAATAGTTTAAGACAAGACTTGTTTTCAGAGAATATACCTTAAATTAAGTGTATTTTCCAAATTTTTCTTAATGGCAAATAGGTTTTTCTTATTTTAATTGCAAAACTCAAAAGCTCTTAGTGTGATTCTGTCAAGAAAATGTCCTAATATACACTGTCTGGCCATTCTCCTCTGACCTCTGTCATTAACAAGTCATTTCCGACTGCAGAACTGGCACTTACTGAGCGTTTAGTTTTTGGCACCATTCTGAGTAAATCTAGAGACTTTTGTGCATGAAAATCCCAGGAGATCAGCAGTTACAGAAATACTCAAACCAGCCATCTAGCACCAACAATCATGCCACGCTCCAAATCACTAGATAAATGTTTCCCCATTCTGATGGTTGATGTGAACATAACCGAAGCTCCTGACCCATATGCACTGAACTGCTGCCACATAATTGGCTGATTAGATAATCGCATGAATACGTTTGTGTACAGGTGTTCCAAATAAAGTGGTCAGTGAGTGTATACAGTGTATGTATATGTAGAAATTAGAGATGCACCGATCGACCGGCCAGGGACTGGATTTAGCCGATTTTCCGCATGCTCGGCCCGGACCGGTAACCGGCCGGTCAGCCTCACGTCTTACCGATTCCAAGCCGGTCCGTTTTGTTGCCAGCGGCGCAGGCAATAACGTCACAGCCGCACGTGAACATGTCATTGGCGTGGAAGATCTTCACTGTGAGTGAAGAATACATAAAGTTCGAAATGTGTAATAATTGTAAGGCCAAAGTAAACCGCGGGGGAACCACCACAATAACTTTCGGATCAACAAACCTAATTAGACATTTATAACACCATCACCCAGCTGAAAATGCCCATTTTAAAAAAGAGGCTAAAAAGTGAAAGTGGCTAAAGCTAGCCAGAGCTCAGAGCCAGTCACAAGTCAGCAGCCTCTCCTATCATCCCTTGGAATGAGCAGCGAAAAGATCAAATCAATTACGAGGAAAATTATGGAATTCATGGCCCTGGATGACCAGCCGTTCTCCATAGTTGAGGACAGAGGGTTCAGAAATCTGATACATTTCCTCGATACAGAGTAGGAAGTACTTTCCGACGTCGCATTGCCCGAGTTGTTTAATCTCGTGTCATGACTTCAGTTTTTCAGATCTTTGGAATTATTTTGTTAGACGAGTAATAAAGAGGAAAAGGTCCATTTATAAAAATAGTGGAAAATGACATTTGTTATATAAAGCAACTCATTTGCAGTTAATTGTTATTTCTACCTCTTTCCAGTCACAGAGCACTTTATTTTGAGAGTTGTTTAAGTGAGAGAAGATCCTGTAACTTAGTGCAGTTTGGGGGAAATTGTAATGTTGAATAATTTATTTTATTATGAAAATAAATTGTTGCATTGAAGAAAGGTAGATTTTGTTTGTATATGCGGTCAATAATAGTTCTTAGAAGAAAATCGGTAAAAATCGGTATCGGCAGGTCACACTTGCAAAAAATTGGAAATCGAAATCGGCCAAGAAAATTGCAATCGGTGCATCTCTAGTATAAATGTGAAAATTAATGGCAGTACCAATGGAGTACTACAGTGATGCAAAAATACTTTTAAAACTATAGAATGTTTATATATAATTTAAAATAAAATAAATAAGGGATGTTCTCTAAAAACAAGTCCTATGTTGTTGCACAATTTTGCTTCTCAAGTAAACTTATCTTGTTTGGATGTTTATATATATATATATATATATATATATATATATATATATATATATATATATATATATATATATATATATATATTATTATTATTATTATTATTATTATTATTTTTTTATTTTTTTTTTCATATATATAACCTCAAAAGAAGACAAAAATGTTTGTAAGAAAATTATTTTTGCATTGTTCGCTACTCTTAAAACACCAGACCAAGAGACGCTGGAGTTTTCATATCAAACAAACATTGTGTTCCTGGTGTTATACCAGAGCAAGCAATAGTATCTGGCAGATTGTTAGACTGTGCTTCATGGAAACAAAGGTCTGTATGAGGAAATTCCTTCCTATCACTATGCCTCAATGTTATCTAACTTCCTCACCAGGGGTTAGAATGGGAGACTCAATAAACACTACAAAGATTTCAGCTCAGCTCAGATTTAAGTTTATATTCAAAGTACAGCTGTACAGTGTCCAGAGAGCGTGTTGAATAAGTCATTCATGGTGTAAGAGGAGTAAGAAGTTCTTTATCATCTGTGTTAAAAGCATTCTGTTCCTCCTTGAGGAAAACACAAATGACACAATCAAAGTTCCAAGATTTACAAATGTACATTTTGCAACAAAATTTCATCAAATTAAATTGTGTAATTTTTCAAGAAAATTGCATTAATAAAACATTATTTATTTATTTAGTTATTTTTGTTAAAGATTTGCTCTGTTCAATTTAATGGAATTTGTTTATGAAATTAAAATGCTTAAATCTTAAAAAACCTTTTTAAAGGAAAATATGGGTAGCTTGACTGGTATTGATGTTTGGTTTGTGAATTAATCTTTCACCTCCATACAATGACTTACAACTTTCATTCACCTTGTCTCTTCCTTTTCAAAGCCAATGAGCTCTACTGCTTTTCATGCCTTTAAAGATTGTGATTATTAGCATGAGCCAATAGCATTCGAGTGAGGGCTGTGAAGGAGCCATCATTGGTTCGACCCGCTGAACGAATTCGCCCTTTCACTGAGCTTAGTACTAGCCTGTCATTTGAGTATGTCTCAAACATGAATGAACTGTATGTTCTGGTAAACTCACTCAGTCGTCTCATTCGTGTACGATGATATGCTAAATTAGCGAATGACCTGCATGTCATTTGTTCAGTTCGTTCAAATAAGAAAAGGGGCCAGATTAATTATGAATTAAAGTGAGTGATGACCACACGTTACAATGACATACGGACATTATTGAAACTCATAATTATTTTTCAGGCTTGTAATGTTTTTATTTTTTTTTGTATAGCTTGATAAAAAGTAATGCTCTGCAGTTCAGAATATGATAGGTATGCTTTGATGTCACGTGTGGGAAAATGTTTATGAACTTCCACCACTAATGACTAGCTTGTAGCTTGGCAAGCTGCGCTTTCAATGTAGTTTCCCCAACACCGGTACCTCATTCATGGAAAGAAACATTTCCTTGTTTAGGATTGGATTTCCTTAGTATTGAGTGAACCACACCCATTAATGCATTTAAATGAGTGCTGCAACACACGGCTTTCAGGTCAAAAGAAATCTCTTGATTTGCGTCAGTGATTTACGACTTAGGCGTCTGATAACCCAGATAACCCTGACCCGTCTGTGATCCGTCTTTCCCACTGCTCAAAACACAATCTGTACTGGTCACTTTATCAAAGAGGCCTTTCTTATTCTGTTGCTGTAGAGATTTGACACAAACTCCGCCTCTTCCTGGCAGGCCCATTATAGAGCTGAATATTGGACAGCCATGCAGATGGTCTGACCACACATTTCTTATCCAATATGAGATCAGAGCTACGGCCCACGGGGGAGAATAATGCATTTAGAGTCCTCAGAGGAATATTGCATGACAGATCCTGCATGTCCGAGTTCACTTAGAGAGAGAGTGTAAGTGCTTGTGTGTGTGTGTGCCGCGCCCTTATTTTTGTGAAAGAGAGAGAGAAAGAAAATGGACGATTGTTTATCTTCCTTTATCCACTTTGTAACAGAACTAATGTAAGTTTAAAACTTTTTAAAGGAAGGGTTCAACGAAAAATTTTATATTTTTCATTATGTATATAACCTCATGCCATGCCAAATATTCTCATTGGACTATCTTTCATTGAATGTACAAAGAGAAGTTCAGTAAAATGTTCTAGTAGTTATGTTTTCATACAATGAATGCGAATAGAGTCTAGGGTTGTCCAGCTCCTAAAAATGACCAAAAAAGCAGAGTGATGGACAGTGAAATCGGAAACAGTAGGTTGACTTTTCTTTAGCTAAAATCAGTTTGTGCTTACAGAAATGTAAAACACTGCCCCCCAGAGGCAAAAGTGGTAACTGTTGAGAGTATGGGCACGTGTGAGCTCCCTTTTCTGGGTGAAATGTCCACAGAGGGGCGCCAAAAGTGATGTTTTCAGCTGTACAGGCTGTAATTCAGTGAAGAGGAATGTATATTTTATTAACTCTACTCCCCAATCAAACCCCAAACCTAAACCTAACCATCAGTGGAGTAAAAATGTAATGTTAGAGGGGAACATGCAACCTCAGAATCATACTCGTCACTGATCGTGTGTATGCGATTAGATGTCGACAGATTTCGCCTATACACATAACAAAGATGGTGGAAAAGGTTGATAATCAATTAATTGGCTGACGGTTATTGAAATACATTTTTTTTTTTAATGTAAATTCATAAATAAATAAATGTCTTTCCTTTCTATGACACACAGGAATAGAGGCTATAAGGCTATAAGAGTCCAAAATGAATACAATCCCAGATGCATTATTGTTAAATCACAATAATAGTCAGAAACAAATTTGGTGCTTAACGTGGGACTTTTAACTATGAAGAAGCCTGAAACACACCGCAAACTCTTATTTAAAAAATGATGGAGACTTTATGCCATTGGAATGCTCTATATTTACCAAATTAATCTTTTTATTGCCTATATATTCGCCATATGAAGGGTTTTGTATATGTTATCTGTATTTCACCAGATAAAGTTTAATGAGGAATAAGGTTTATTATTATTCATGTAGATATGAAGTTGGAGACATGATGTATGGGCTGACGTGGCACATTTTTTAAATTTTATTTACAATGACAATTATCGCTGAAAACAATGGGAATACTAAAAGTAAACGTCCAGATGCGAAACGGTAATGAAAACTGGGGGGGTAAAATGTGCTCAAGTGTCTTGAAATTAATGTCAAAATGCAAAAAATCTACTAAATATATTATTTTATATAAAGAATTGAGTTGAAACATATATATATAAATACACACTGTATACACTCAACTGACCACTTTATTAGTTACACCTGTACACAAACTTATTCATGTGATTATCTAATCAGCCAATTGTGTAGCAGCAGTTCACATTTTATTTTTGCATGCCCCCAACGCTTGATTATCTAATCAAAATCACAAAATATGCACTGAAGTGAGGATACAACTATCGGCACCGATCAATCAGTAAAACCGATATATCGGTCTTCCTCTATACACGATTACTTCCTGGTTTCAATGTGGGATCTGAACCCTCCCACACTTCTGCATAATGCATAGCACTTCCAAAGTCAGCTTAATGTGGTCATAATGAGGCCACTTCCAGAGTGATCAAAGCACCAGAAAATGTGTCTAAACTACTCGTGCACAATTGTCCAGATATCTTGAGTGAGGAACAGGCTGAATTTTAAGTTATTTTCCCCTAAAACCTTGAAATGAAATTGGATACAATTTACAACTTGTATTACTTTTTAAATACACATTTCTATTGTTATTGTGAACGATTTATCTTCATAATCGTACATTAAAATTCAAAAACTTGCTCCGCCTCTTTAACGACTTTCCTTTTCGGCCGATGTCACATTTTTTTCAACTACATGTCATATAAAGACCACGTTTCATCATCCAATCAATTCCCAATGGACAAAATCGAGTCTTATCCTGCATTCTTCATTATTTCATATCTTGTTTCACTCATAAATGTCAGAAGATCAGATTACAAAAGTACAATGGATTGTGATGTCGTTTCATGTTGACTTTTCGATTTACATTGTTTTTATCTATGAACCAGTCGTGCATTGTTCTGTGACATAATCTCTATCTCTCTATCTCTCTGTCATTTACAGGAAGTACTGGCTTAGCAACGTGGGCAGTCCCAGTTCTCGAATCCACCGCGCTCAGTTCACCAATGAGAGAGACATCTCCAAACTGGAGATTCACGGATTTGGCACTCGCTACTGAAACCATCCCAGTTTGTTCAGCTCAGACTGTTTGAGTTTCAGTCTTGACAAAGAACACAATCATTGCTAGAGATGCAAACCAGATCTAACCTGAACTGACACTTTAAAAGAAACACATCCTTAAAAGAAAATTCCATCATTTACTCACACTAATGTTGTTCCAAACCCATATGATTGTCTTTCTTTGTTCCATGGAACAGGTTTAATACACAGTGCTGTTGAATCCATTTTGATCATCCTGAGCTCCTAAAAATGATGTGACATTTTTGCAAAATGATATTTCGCAGTTCATTACACACATTGCAGCAGCTCCAAGGTGAAATCTCCACTGTGTGGTTAAATGTTCTCTCAAACCATTGAGGTTTTTAAGGTGCTCTATTGAGTTTTAAATCAATAAAACCGACCTCCCAACCCTAAAACTTAAACCTAAACATAACCGAAAAGCAATGGTGAGATGAAAACCACAATGGATTGAGCTTGAACAAGCTTGTAAATGTAGTTGGTTATGTAATGCAAACATTAAAATATATTAGCCGTTAAAGTGTTTAGATGACATAAGATATCATTGTGTGAAGAACAGGGCTATAAGTAAGTGTTTATGGACTGATAATCTGCCGTTTACTCGTGATTTGTGTGAAAGTGAATTTAAGTCATTGTTGTAGCGCCTCCAGTTCTCGTTTCACCATTATTCTCTTGTTTTTACTGTTGCTTGTGTTTGTCCTGTGTACTACTGTTGTGCTATCTTCGAGGGTTGCCATACTTCATTTCATTGTGTTGTATACAAGGACAATAAAGCATCTTAACTCTTAAGGAAACTGCCGCTTTATGTACCACGAGCCAAGAAAAATCATTTTGCAAAAATGTTGGTATAGTAATGTGATTCTATGAGACCAGGTTGTTTTTAATGATTGAAAGCTGTAGTCCCTATTCATAGTAATTGCATGGAAAAAAGCGACCAGTACATTCTTCAAAATCTCTCTTTTTGTGTTCTAGAAAGTAATTAATTTGAATTTGGAATCCATGATGTTATTTTCTTTTTCAGCTGAACTATTCTTTTAACCCCTAATTATGTTTACTGGTTAATATATATTAGCATATTTTTGTTAGTACGAATGAATTGTTAGATATAACTCAACATCCTGTTTCCTAACAAAATACAAACAATTAAAGGTTGCCAATATTCTTTTACTTGAACAGCCAATTAAAACTCATCCTGAAATATAATATATGAAAGGAAATATAATACATTTTCATACAAATTTTATGTCTTCAGCTTGAACTTGACCTGAACTTAAGTATGTCCATATAAATTATTTTGATGATGACTAATAAAACTCCATCAGTACACAAAATCATTGAAAAGATTGTTTTATTACAAAGTATACAAGATTTGACAGGAGTATGAATATTTGATATCCTCTAATTCTGTTACAATATCCTCTTTTAAGAGATGCTCACTTAATGTATAATCGACCAATCACAGGCCTCCGTTGATTTAATCGTGCTTCTGTTTCCATGGAAAACACGCCTGCCTGCACAGAGCTCTCTTAAGGTGGCATCTAAGTTGTGCAGTTTATTTGATCTCAGGGCATTTGTGTCCTTCATAATGCACTTGCACTTGCAATTCTAAAGTCCTTTTAAAGCAGTTGCATCATATCTACACCCACAACGTCTCCTAGACTGTACATATTGCCCCAGAGACACAAAAATGGTCACCTCAGGGGGTCCTTTTTCTCCCAAAATGCATCATTCCTGCAAATCTGCATATGCACTGGTTTGGGAGGCTGAAATCCTCTTAGCTGACAGTTGCACGATTAGATCATAGGCTTACTGGAGGTTTAGTGTGCCTTTGTATAGATGTTACCCTTTCACACTGATCTGGGAGCAGAGTTCTATGCTCAAGTCCCAGCCTTCACTACTGTAATAAAAGAGGAAATGTTGAACTTGAATCAGTGTGAAATCACAGTATATTTGAGTGATGTCAGCTTGACACCCTAATGGACCATGATGACCCCAGAGTCTGGTCTCTGATGGAATGTGCCAAGCTTTTTGTTTGGGATCCCAAAATGCATTGTGTCATTGCCGCGGCACTCGGGCAAATTAGTTTGACACGGCAATAACACTTTCCCTGGGACTGGAGTGGATCCAGTGGTTATACATGAAGAAATATCCAAGCAAGTCGCATTTATTTGAGAGAAAGATAGCACACTTTTCAAACAAAACATTTCTGGAAAAAGAAGCCTGTTATAGATATATTCACTGAAAAAAATGACTAGTAAGATTTACTTAAAATTTTTGCACACATTTGTTTTTGTAAATTTTGATGGTATAAAATTAAGTCAAATCTGCTTAACTAAATGATGGAATATTGATTAAAGTGAGTACATGTAACATAAACATTTTAATAATTACAGTAACTTTTACATACAATCATGATATACGTAAAAGGTACTTAAATAGGCTTGTTGATTAAAGGGATAGTTCGCCCAAAAATGAAAATGATCTCATAATTTACTCACCCTCATGCCACCCCAGATGTGTGTGACTTTCTTTCTTGAGCAGAACACAAATGAAGATTTTTAGAAGAAACTTTCAGCTCTGTAGGTCCATAAAATGCAAGTGACTGGTGACCAGATCTTTGAATATACAAAATCATATAAAGGCAGCATGAAAGTAATCCATAAGACTCCAGTGGTTTAATCCATGTCTTCAGTGATATGATATGATAGGTGTTAGTGAGAAACAGATCAACATTTTAGTCCTTTTTCCTTCACTTTCACATTCTCCTTCTTCTATTTTTGGTGATTCACATTCTTTGTGCACATTGCCTCCTACAATGTAGGGAGCAGAATTTATGATAAAAATATTACTTAAATATTGATCCGTTTCTCACCCACACCTATCATATCCCTTCTGAAGGCATGGATTAAACCACTGCAGTCATGTGGATTACTGTTATGCTGCCTTCATGTGGATTTTGGACTTTAAAAATTATGGAACCCATTTACTTGCATTGTATGGACCTACAGAGCTGAAATATACTTCTTGTTGTTGGTTCGAACCCCATGGCCACCACCATTGTGCCCTTGAGCAAGGCACTTAACTCCAGGTTGCTCCGGGGGGATTGTCCCTATAATAATTGCACTGAAAGTCGCTTTGGATAAAAGCATCTGCCAAATGCATAAAAATGTAAATGTACAAATCTTCATTTGTGACCTGCAGATGAAAGAAAGTCATACACATCTGGAATGGCATAAGAGTGAGTTTCAATTAATACATTTATTTGAACATTATTAGAACATGCATTTCATCTTGCATTACTGGAAATGGAAACCTAAACACTTGGTGCACAAAACGTGATGACGGTGACAATCAACAGATAATTGTTTTGATCATAAACAAATAATGTTGAGTAGAAAATGAACTCCGGGCTTCACAAAACAAGAACTTGCCAAACGTAACACAAATGTGTAAATTAACTTACAAACAGTGAACATGTAAGCTCATTAATTATTCAAGACCAGTGCATACTGGGAACACCAGCTGGGAAAGATTAAGTCAAATGTACACAAATTAGCAAATAACATGACAAGGTTTTCTACTTTAGGACTGATACATGACGACACATTGTAAAGCTAACTGTTAGTCATAACTAATATTTACTTATAAACTAGAGCATTCATTTTTTACATGTTTGAATGTAAAATGTACTTAATATTACATTATTCATGGCAAGTTCATGGTTAAACTAATTGATTCCATGTAAAAAGTGCTTAATCATTTCTGCAGCTTAAATTTTTTCAGTGCTGTTATTTTAATCGTGACTTAAGTGTCTAAATGTGACTAATCAGTCTAGGAATGACAATCACTTCTGTAAGTCTTGCAGAAAATGTGACATTATTACTGTGTCAAAAGTAAAGTTTGATTCTAAGACTGTAGTTGCAGTAGTACTGTCACTCACTGCCTTAATGGACTCGGGGGTTTAAGTGATTGGATCAGGGTTACCTCACTGTCCTAACATGTAAGAGTGTTGACATGCTAATCATGTAATCTCGCTTTCCCCTTTAATGTTTAGAAAATCCCCACTACGCTCTATTGTGTTGTCATATTATTTTTTATTAAAATGATCAAATATTATAATAGGCTAAATAAATATAGTTATATAATAAAATTATATAATCATATTTTTAGAAACAACATAATATTTGAATTATTTATAATTGAATGTGCAAATACTTAAAATAATTATAATGTAAAAAAAATAAAATAAAATAAAAAGTATTATTGTGCCCCCCAAAAGAGAATAGCAGCATTTTCACATGTGGACTTTGTGGTAAGCGGCTAACATAGTAATCATAGTTTTGCTGTGCATGTAAATGTATATTTTGACATTTAAACATAAACTTTCCAACTTTCTCTTTTGTGTATGCAGCTCAAATTCTTTCAGGATCTTTGATGAATCTTTGCCGGAGCGTCTTGATCCAACTATTATCTACTAGAACCATAAATATCCCACAAGAGCCCCGCAAGACACTGAGCTGTTAAAGACCTGCAAAATTCCACATTCTCACTATACGGCAAATTAATCAGGAATAATGTCAGATTCCTTAATGATCCCATTGCTCATATGGAGACACAGCAGACTATGGCAGAATAGGTGGAAACACTATTTATAAAGCTATAGGCTACTAATGGGAAGTGTTATGAATAAGAGGGAGACCGGGAATTTAGTTGTCATATTGGGATGTTGTCACAAGTGTTATAGTATATCTCATTAGGTTTTTTGTGTCACAATTTAATTTATGACACAATGTTATAAATTAAGATAATTATTTGTGATTTTTCCAATTGACCATTTATCATATTTTCGAAATATGCAAAACCACACTTGGACATACTGTATTAAAGGAATAGTTCACAGAAAATGTTTTATTCTCTCATCATTTAACTATCATTTACCAAAATATCTCAGTTCTGCAGGTCCATACAATGCAAGTGAATGGTGGCCAGAAATTTGAAGATCCAAAAAAGCACTTAAAGGCAGCATGAATGTAATCCATAAGACTCCAGTGGTTTAATCCATGTCTTCAGAAGAGATATGATAGGTGTGGGTGAGAAACAGAACAATATTTAAGTCCTTTTCTTTACTCTAAATCTCCACTTTCACTTTCACCTTCTTTTTGGTGATTCAAATTCTTCATGCATATTGCCACCTACTGTGCATTGAGGTGAATTTATAGTAAAAAAAAACAAAGCAATTTATTATTTAAAGCAAATATATAGTAAATATTGATCTTTTTCTAATCCACAGCTATCCAATTGCATCTGAAGACAACCACTTGTATGGATTACCTTTATGCTGCTTTTATGTGCTTTTTGAAGCATTAACATTTTTGACCCAGTTGACTTGCATTGTATGGACCAACAGAGCTGAAATATTCTTCTAAAACTCTTCATTTGTGTTCTGCAGAAGAAAGAAAGTCACACACATCTGGTATGGCATGAGGGCGAGTAAATGATAAGAGAAATTTCCTTTTTTGGTGAACCATTCATTTAATGCAATAGTCAACCATAAAATTAAGGTAGATTATAACAGAAATCTTTAATTCTTAGGACAAGGGTGTTTTTCAGAAACGTCAAGTTGGGGAAAGCTGTCACAAATATTCAAAATATTGTCATTTAATTAATTACAAATTCTATTGTGTTTTCCATTTTTGCTGTTTTGTTTGTGTTTCTTAATTGTTGTACTAGAGGTTATTTTATGGCTTTTCAGCTGCATTTAAGCAATACATTTGACAGTAAATACAGATATGTTATGGAAGTTTTTACCTTTAAATAGTATTTCATATTTCAAAAAGCTAGTTTTCCCAAATCAGCATTAATAAACAACAGCAGGTTCCTATCGTTACAATTTACCCCAACATGCCCCGCCCACATTAAATGAACTGTACTGTATATTTTATCCTGGGCAACAATGGTGGTAATATCCAATCGCTTTTTTTTGTCGAGACTTTAAAGTACGTGTGCAAACAGAAATTGACTCAGCATACAAACCTATGCTGACAAATATTCACACACTGGTGTAAAAGTGTGACAAGTAGCCCCAATCTGCCCTACATGCAAACCCATTTATTGGGTTTTACATTTTTAAGTAATTTCTGTGATATTATTTACCTATATCTTATCACTTGTGGTCATTTTACCCCCTATAACTGATGCTCAAACAGTTTTAACCAGGATGTACCCAAAAAAGCCCGTTACAGTTTAGCTTTCAGAGACATTCCGCTTCCCAGAGTACATGAGGCGGACGGACCCTCTGCCACGGGATCTTTAGTGTATATGACTGTGTTGTAGCTGTTGTTGTTGTTGTCTTATATCTGCCCCTTTAGTTTTGAAATTTGTCTTTTTAATTTTTGCTGTTTCATGTTTACTTGACCAGCTTTTTAATGGCTAGAATCATTCTCCAAATTCACATGACCACACTACCAGTGAAAGGTAAGGATTTGCAATGTGACAGCTCCATTAAAGGAACAGTAGACTCAATTTTTAACAAAAAACCCAATTGTTTTCATAGATTAAAAGCGAGGGTCTATCAAATTCCAAAAAGCACCATAAAAATAGACTGACTCATAAGATGAATTCCAGTTTACATGAGCATGATACCATGGAAAGGAAAGGCTTTTTAAATTGCATTTGTGATTATGCATATTTAAGACTATTAAAGGTAACCCCTATGGAATTTGTATTTTTTTCACAACATCTGCCTCAGTTCTCTATCTGGCATATATTGTGTGTATATATACTTATATGTATAAATACATATCACAAAAAATATACTACATTTTAAAGGGTGGATACACATTCACACACATTTTCATGTTTCTAAAATGTGTTTGATGCATTTTCTGTGTATTTTATTTATTTTAAGGGATCAACTGGAATATAATTTCAGTTTGGACAGTATGTTTTCAGCCTTGCTGTTTACAGCCTGAGATAAGAATGCTACAGTGACTGCTAACATATTCTTGCAAATTAATGGCACTGAAATGCAACCAGACGTCGCAGTTGAGTGTCACTGTTATGTGAAATGACTTCACGCTGTAGATTCTAAAAGGAATTAATCATTTTAGTGCACAGTCTGTCAGGACAGTGCATCTGGTCTTTGCCTTATAGCCTTCACAGATGTCCGCAGCCCTATCTTCCCCTGACTGTGAGTCTGAACTGACTCTTGGCTTGCCCTGAACTGTAAGACGAACCATTCGCTACAGCTGCATGCAACCCCCCACAACATGTGTGCTGGACTTTTTGTCCTACTTTAAAAGAATAATGCAGTTTGGACAATAGTTCCTCACCCTGATTTCATTCCAAACTCAAATCAGTTCTTTCTTGAAACTCAAAATCAATTTTTTTGAAGGATGTTTAAGCTGCTCTTTTCCTTATAACTAATGCATACAGTGACCAGGGTCTGTCTATCTAAAAAAAAAAAATAAAACACTGGAAAGTACCAGGTAGTGTACAACTTGTGAGCTATATTTTAAGTCTTCTGAAGCCAAACGATACATGTGTGTGGGGAACAGGCAGAAAGTTAAGTCATTATTCACTGATAATCTTCCCCTCCACCGAAACCCTTAGAGGATAGGGAGGAAAAGTATTTATGGAAATAGTTTTGCATTCTTTTGCAATCATTTGCATTACATTCCCTCACAATAAATGTCGTGTTCCCTCACAATAGCTTTATGCATTTTATGAAAATTAATCATGATTTTACTACAGTAACCATGTTCTAGCAATTAAAGGAATATTCTGTGTTTAATAAGCTTTAAGCTCAATCAACAGCATTTGTGGCATTGTGTTGAATACTACAAAAAATGATTTTGACTCGCCCCTCCTTTTCTTTAAAAAAGCAAAAATCAAGCTACAATGAGGCACTTACAATGGAAGTCATTGGGGCCAATTTTTTTTTTTGTGATCAATATTTTATTTAAAGTTACCATATAAAAAAGCATATCAAGGCTCGCTGAACTATATACAGACAGATGCAATGAAAACAGTGAAAAATGCCATAAAAAAAAAAATTAAAAAAAAGGGAGGGGGGGGGGGGGGATTACAGAGATAGGAAGATGTATGGTGTCAAAATCTCAGTTTATCTAATAGAATGTCTGCAATTTTTGTCCAGCTCTGAATAGTATTGTCCTTTGCACTGTTGACCTTGGCAGTGGTGCCTTCCAGCAATACAATGTCTCTGAAATAAGATAACCAAATTAAGGATGTTGGTATGGATGGCTCTATCCATAGCTTCAAAACAGTATTTTTGGCAGCCGTACTTGCTGACAGAAAGGTCCTTTTATGGTGAACATTCAACTGAAGAGCGGAGTCATCTAACAGTAGAAGTAGCAATGGGTCTTGAGGTATGTCCAAATGTAGGATTTCGGAAAGAACTGTACTTACAAAGGACCAAAAGGGAACCACCGTTGGGCATTCCCAAAACATGTGCAAATAAGAACCTACTGTAGATGTGTTACATAAATGACAGTATGGATCAGATCTAACCTTCATCCTATATAATACACTAGGAGTAATATAAGCCCTATTAATACATTTATAATGAATCATCTGGTGAGCCAGGTTCTTAGATGAAGTGAAACATCTGGCCCATACCACATCCCAGTCAGGTTTAGATAATCCATCCCTTTCCCAGGAGTGGACAGCTGGAATATATGAGTATTGCAAAACCAGAATTGAATTATAGATCTTAGAAACTAAGCCCTTAGAGGAGGCATTAGTGTCCAGCCATTTCCACAATGGATGTGGTAAAATATCAGTGGTCCAGGGAACACCATATGTTTTCAGGGCTGACCTTAGTCTCAAATATATAAAAAAAAGAGAATCCAGGTAAAGAAAATTCTGAACTTAATTCCTGAAATGATTTGATGCCTTTTTTACAGAAAATGTTAGGAAAAAGGGCTCCACTGATAAAGTAAAAAGCAAAGGCGATAATGGACAGCCTTGGCGAGTACCCCGACCAAGAGCAAAGGGTAAAGACATTAAGGATCCTGTAAGAACACGTGCAGAGCAGCTATTGTAGAGTGTTTTAACCGTTTTAATAAATCCTTGTCCGACCCCTACAAAGTCAAGGACCGACCAGAGAAAGCTCCATTCAATTCTATCAAAGGCCTTCTCCGCATCCAATGAGATAACTGCGGAGGAGGCTGGATAAGAATCGGATCTATGAATGATATGTAATAGTCGCCTGATATTATCGGACGCCAATCGGCCTTTGAGAAAACTGGACTGATCAAAGTGAACAATACTGTCTATGCATTTATTCAGTCTAAGAGTTAGAACTTTTGCGAAAAGTTTAGCATTGGTGGTGATTAAGCTAATAGGACGGTAGCTAGCACATTCTAAAGGATCTTTCCCTTTTTTAAGTAAAAGGGTTATCAGAGCTGTGTTTTGGTCCCTATGTAAGGCTCCGTTTTCAACTGCAAAATTAAATGAGTTTAAAATAAGTGGTGATACTATATCCCAAATAGCAGAGATTAATTCAGGGGGAATTCCGTCAATTCCTGGAGATTTTTTCTTTGGCATAGAGTCCAAGGCCAACTTCAATTCTTCAAGCAACAAGGGACAATCTAACATCTCCTGATGATGTTTATCAATTTTAGGAAGATGAAGCTGTTGAAGAAAAGATGTATGTTGCTGGTAACTTGAAGAATTCGAAGTGTATAATTGTTCGTAGTAAGTTTTAAAAGTCTGATTTATATCTTCGGGTTGGGTGCATAAAGTGTCTTCATTCTTTATAGCGTGTATGACTGCTCTAGATTCCATCTGGTTGATTCGTAATGCTAATAATTTAGTTGGTATCTCACCGTTGAAATAATAAGACTGCCTTGTTCGATGCATAATAAATTCAGCTCTGTGCATGAGTAATCCTTTTAGCTCATATTTAATTGCGCCAAGTTCTTTCTCCTTCCGTTGACAATACTTGTTTTTAAGGTCGTTTTCCAACATCTGAATCTGTTCTTCCAACTCATTTATGCGGCTATTTGTAGATTTTTGACGAAAAGAAGAGAAAGAAATACATTTCCCTCTAATAAAGCATTTTGTCACCTCCCATAAGGATTGCGGGTTGTTTGAAGAACCCCTGTTCAAATCAATAAACTCAACTAAATGGGGCCAATTTTGACACAGCATCGTCATGGCAACTAAGTTGTAAAATTGGCTAGAACAGATTCAGTTAGTTATTGATCTTATCACACAAAAATCATGTTTACACACATATTGTTTATGTCTTGTGGCTATACAGTGAGTATATATACCCTATCCCTCGCCTTCGCCGCTTTGTACCCCCAGTCTGACAGGCGGGTCTGTGACCAGCGCCGAGAATGGCTGCAGAACCGGATGGCTGCTTGCCTGTGCTGGGCCACCTCCACCCCCCAATCCCCTCCCCTGCTGCAAGTCTTGTTCATGTTGTAGAGTGTACTGATTATGTGCTAATGTTGCTGAGGTGTTTTTTTTCCCTGTTCCCACACTGCACTTCTTAAGGAGCATAGTCTGGGGGCTGCCTTTTTTTTTCTCCTCACCTCTCCCCATGTCATGCTGTATTTCTTCTAATTCCCTGTCTTCCTGTCCTGTCTACCCCCTTGTCATATGTATGTTTGTATGGACAGGTCGATGGCCAATTTCACTGGTACTTGTGACTATGTGGCAATAAAGGACTACTACTACTATTTTAATGTTTACGGATTGACCCCATTCACTTCCATTGTAAGTGCATCACTGGAACACACATTTTAGTTTTTTTTTTAAAGAAAAGGTGGGATGAGTAAAAAATGTATTCTTGTGGTGATCATTTTTATGCTACAAATGCTGTCAATTGAGCTGAACTTGTATTTAACCGAAAATATTCCTTTAATAATATTGGAAACACAAAATTAAAAAATAAAATCATAATAATTTGGCCAAAACATACTACAGAAATGCTATGATTGATTGGTGCTACATGTACCATGGTTTTTAAAATGATTACTTCATAGTGAAACCATGGTTCATTGTCATAAGGGATGAGTTATATGAGGGAACACATATTAATAATTGTGAGGAATAGCCAAATATTGCAAGAGAACGCAAAGCTTTTTCAGAAAAAAAACAAAAAAAAAACAAAAAAAAACAAATTCCTTCCTTGTCCTCTAAGGAGATTCATAGAAATCTCATTTGTGATATCCAGATTTGTCTTGTTGCAATTGGTTTTGACACACCCAAGAACCAATGCCATTTGGCAACATGTCTTGACACTTTAGTTTAGTTTAACTCTGCAAAGTAGATTTTACAGTTATGGCGCGTTGGGAAGATTTTCAACTTTAGAAGCGCACATTGTCCTTTAAGGAGCTTGACAGGCACGGTCAAGGTTCACTTTTATTGCATGGATAAGAACAATGTCAATACTCTTCTAAACTTTATTCATGCATGTTTGGAAAGACATAAGGGTGAGTAAATGATGACACAACATCACAGAGCTTTCTTGTGGAAAGATGGGGAGGCGACAGGGCCCAGCGCATTCCAGAGCGCAGAGGGGTCACGTTTGCCCTCGGCAGGGACAGCAAACCTGCTGAACTGCTCTCAGCTGGCCTCGGTTTCCACTCAAAAGATGTGGGAAGGCTGAGAGGCCCACTCCATCCAGCAAGACCCCAGAGATGAACGTTCTCAGATTGAAAAGGTCCAATCACATTGTATGGACCTACAGAGCTGAACTATTCTTCTAAAAATCTTTGTTTGTGTTCTGCTGAACAAAGAAAGTCATTCACATCTGGGGTGGCATGAGGGTGAGTAAATGATGAGAGAATTTTCATTTTTGGGTGAACTACCCCTTTAACAATTTAAAGTGTGGAAAGTACATCAGATACAATAGGGACTGAGGTCCGGGCATGGCTACATCCAGACTAACTGTCCCTGCCGTTGCATTAGTAACACATTCTGTAATCCAGCTGTAAATTGTCTCAGCACTCTCATATGTGTCCACACACAGCTGTCATTCCTTTTGAGTTGGATCATGAAATCTGCATCCCCAGTTCTGCATCTTCCATTTGTTGACTCCAGTCTGTACTGTAGCTGCTCTGTAAATCGTAGATGACACACACACATGTCCATCTTAAGTGGAAAGTCCATTTTAAGGGTAAGTAAATCATGAGAGAATTTTCATTTTTGGGTGAACTATCCCTTTAAGGGAACAGAATCCATGTGGATGTGTATATTGTCCTTGGTTGGGAGAGACAGTTGCCAGGCCCACCCGACAGGAAATCCATTCCGGTTCTTTATGTATGAAAGTCCTTCTTTATGAATTATGAATGCGACTGATGCCTTGTGTGCAAAGCTCATCATCTGATTGGGGAAGAAATATGTGCTGACTTAAATAGTTAATGAAGTGTTCTGCATATTTGGACTGACCGCCTCTTTATTAACAGTACTCAGTCTTACAAGGTTAATTCTTTTTAATCAATAAGATCCCTTACGTCACTGCTTGATCTTACTGTTTTTTTTTCCACATTATTTAAAAAATAACATTGCTATTCATCCTTACATAGACAAATGTCCCTTTCAAGGCAAGTCAGTCCACTCAGCGGCTGTCTTTGGAACACTCCCAGAAAGCTAAGTTTTATATGGACACAAGCGGCAAAGAAGTGCAGTTCCTACCTACTGGACTGGGGAAGGACAGAAATCTCCAAAATGGTTGGTTAAGATTTCTTCAAAGGATATATTTGAAATCAGCAGATAAATCTCAGTTTCATTAGTTCAGATGTATGTAAAAGATTATTGTAGCTTTTACCTGTAAGGTGGGGCTTCCTTTTCTACATCCGCCATATTGGGCTTTCCAATTTCCTACAATTCATTTTAATATTCATTGTTTGAGAGGTAAAACAATTATCAACGAATTGATTTGTTTGGACTGGTTCATTTAATTGAACCAAGCGAACAGTTGTAATGAATCAGAGTTCACTAAAACCCAGCATTTGGGTTTTAGTGAACTCAAGTACATGTTAACTTGCATGTTTTGATTATTGGTGGGTAACCCACCCCCCATGCTTACACCAAACATAATGGTCGTAGCTACACTGTCAAAACAATTCAAAACAAAATGGCAACTTTTTTTTAAATATTGATAGCGGCCTTTAAATTTTGAAGTACATTTTTTCTCCCCAATTTGGAATGCCCAATTCCCAATATCCTCTAAGTCCTCGTGATGACGTAGTGACTCGCCTCAATCCGGGTGGCGGAGGACGAATCTCAGTTGCCTCCACGTCTGAGACGCCAATCCGTGCATCTTATCATATGGCTTGTTGTTACTGGGGTGTTACTGTGGAGATGCGTGTGGAGGCTTCACGCTATTCTCCGCGGCATCCACGCACAGCTCACCATGCACCCCACCGAGAGCAAGAACCACACATTATAGTGACCACGAGGAGGTTACCCCATGTGACTCTACCCTCCCTAGCAACCGGGCCAATTTGGTTGCTTAGGAGACTTGGATGTAGTCACTCAGCATGCCCTGGATTCGAACTCGTGACTCCTGGGGGTGGTAGCAAAATAATCCATGTTAAATTAATTTATCCTTAAATAGGAGTTAACCTTTAAAAATATATCTCAAAATTATGGATTTACTAAAGTTAACAAAAGTTTTTTGTTGAGTCAACTTAATGATTTAAGTTGAGCCAACTTGGTAATTTCTTTCCCATTTTTATGAATTTGTTGTCTACTTCCAAAATACAAGACAAATATGTTAACATATTCAACAACATGCTGTCAGACACAAAACTAAATTCAAATAAATATGATAAGAAATGAGCATACTAACTAGGCCACAACACCTAAATGAACATACTAAAGATTTATGTAACTTAATTAAAACATTGTGATAAACAGCGATATCTTAACACGTGTTTAGCACCTCCTGAGGAAACGTTTCAGCGGTGACTAAAAAGAATAATGGAATCGATTTGTTTGAACTGGTTCAATTAATCAAATGATTTTAAGTTCTCAAAGCTACTACATAGGAACCATAACCAACCAAATTTGACGCTGTTTAGCAGGTATCAAAATTCTCTAGCAGCACATAAAATAATCACGGCCTGTGTAAAACAACACCAACATGGCAGTAAACACTAGTAATTTATGTAACTCAATGAAAAACATTGAGACTGGTTTACAGGAACGAGCTGAACTAGTTAAAACGAATTGGTCTTCTCCACTCTACTACTATGGTGAAGGCAGCCATTGTCTTCTCTATAGTAGGATGAGTAATTTCCCCGCCCCGCGTCTCAGTGCAGCAGCTGACGGGGAGGGAGGCAGTGCGCATCGGTCACTCCCAGCGCAGTGTGTGCAGCCTCTCTCTCTCGCTCATCGCGCGCTGCGGACTGCAAAGGCGGCGAAGTTTATCACGTACTCTTTTATCGGTAAGTGCAGATAACCCCTTTATTTCACCATCAGATGTTTTATAATAAGATTCAGGCTAAAAGATGCTTGCGTAAACCGACTTTACCGCAATAAGCGTAGCGCTTTCCTATTAAATATGTGGGCGTGATGGAGTCCAAATCACTAGTTTGCGTCAATGAAATAACACAGTTCGCCAAATCCAGGTGTATTTGTGCGCTGATCCTGTTTTAGAGCCCTTGGTGTTTTCAAATCACCATTTAACACAATGCATGCTAAATTCAGACCAGGATTGACGTTAGAGTTTGTTTGGAATCAATAGTGGGTATCATAGGTTTGCTCTGTGGAATAACGGTACAGTAGAATATGGATGCAAACAGGCGTGGTCAGATCCTGAGACTTGAGTTTTGCGTTTTTCCAAAGCGCAAACAGGCATTTGCACATCCAAGGTTCCTATACCTGTTTGATTGTGCTGATGTGTCTCTGTTTGCGATGGAACTGTCGTAATCTATCAGTTATAAAATGTTGCATGTCACTGTTAGTAATCCTGATCTGGTGACCATCTCCACTGCAGCAGACGCGCGGTACTCCAAAGAGAAATCACCATTTTACACGTTACATTGTCGCATGACAGAATCGCAGCGGGTGTCACTCAGTCCTTCACACTGGTTTGTTTTTACTTCATGCGTTGGGTCGTCCGGACGTTATTTGCGGCTGTTTGTAAATGCTAATAGGCCTATACGAATTTCACAGATTCGACATGTCATTTATAGTCTCTCTGAACTGCAAAGCAAATGTAAATCATTGTGATGATCATCGTGAAGTTGTTTTGAGAGCAGAGTGTGTTTATTTGTCATGCTGCAGTGGCACCACTAATACAGCCTTTCGCGTGTTTTTTTTTTCTTCTTCTTCTTTCGGCTAAATGCGCATAAATCGGTTTGGCAATCTTAATTTACGATCGCTGTCTGGACTGATGCAGTGTTATACTAACCGGGGTAGCGCTTAACTGTAAACATGAGATTCTGGTGCAGCAAAACATTCGGCCATGATGTCATAATGCCAGATAATCCCCTGCTATTCTGTTTTCATGTCATAATTGACATTTCACAATGCCCTTTGCATCATCCACCTTAAAGTATTTATGATGTCACAGTTGGACCTATGGCATCCGGAAATGCTTATGATGTCATAATCGCACACAGATATCTCGCTGGCTTTTTTTGTGTGTGCATATGTCAACAACCATTTACATACTGATATATTCATCCATCCATCCATCGTCAACCGCTTATCCTGTGTACAGGGTCGCGGGGGGCTGGAGCCTATCCCAGCTAACATTGGGCGAAAGGCGGGGGACACCCTGGACAGGTCGCCAGTCCATCGCAGCATATTGATATATTAAGTATGTAAATTTACAAAAAGTATATAAGTAAAAAAAAATTATGAGATGATCAAATAAATAACATAAAAGATTCACATAAAGTCCTAGTAAGTATTGCTTTGCTGTTTTTAAAAACCAACAAGTAACTCAATATAGTGTTTAATTTTTATCTTAACAAAACAGAGTTTTCCTTTAGCCCATTTTATGCAAATGGTTTTCATATAACTGAACAGAAAGTAATGAGAAATACCACACAACGCCCTCCGTATCATCCCACTGCAACTCTTTATGACATCAGCGAGTGTGTTTTTATTAATTGGAATACTGGCGTTCCGCTTACTGCATATTGCATACTATACTGCTGTGTTCTGCAGACTGTTTTTAAAAATTAGAATGTGAAACAGTTTGCATTCCTTAATGATATATATTTTAAACAATTACATCATTGTTACCTCACTAAGTTGCATGTTCAATTCAGGAAGTGGCGGCCAGTTAAAAAAACAACAACCATTTAGCAGTTTTAATACAATTTTGTGCGACGATGTCTTAACTTTAATTGCAGTCTGATCAAATAATGAGTCAAGAAGCAAATTGCGGCAGATATTGCTTCGGTTCAATCATCCCAGTGGTCACTCTGTTGTAGGGATGTCCAAAGAACCGTTCATCATCCAGGTATTCCGTGTGTCTCTGGCCGGGTCTAAAGACCCAGGTATAATTTGTTTTTGTGCGTTTTGGATGGGATCACACCAGTCAACTGCGTTGCCTTTCAAAGTGTACTCTTCTGACAGCGAGTCAATATGAACATGTTTGACTCATGCCCACTACATTGAAAACCATAATAGGTTGACTTAAGTAAACTCCTATCCTCAATTGAATTGAGTAATGACATCTCCATTGTCTTAATAAGTTCACTTAACTTGGTTTTCATATAGAATTAATTTACTATTCAAGTTAAGGTAACTAGATGCAAGTAGACTTAACTCAGATTCACTATTTAAATATTGTTGTTTCTACTTAATTTTGGTTAACTCAAATTTAGAAAGTTTAAATAATGAAGATTTTATCTGATTCAATCATTAAATAAACTTTATTCTCCACTGAAATGCATATAAACCTCTATTTGAATCGATATTATAGTCATTGGTGTGAATGTGATTTCTCATTGCATTCTTGAAACATTCTTCACATGGGTGTGAAGTGGCTTCACATTTGTTGCATTAATCAACACCATAATTGCGTCTTTGTGTTTGGAAAACAAATTAATAATTAATTTATGTTTTAATTAATATTTACACATTTTTTTTTTTTTACAGTGTTTTATAAAGATGTGACTTATGATATGTCAAGGCCTAATAAAATGATGGTTCTTGTTCTTGGCAGGTTTTCAGGAGTGTAGTGGCATTTAAGAGCTTGGCATAGAAAATGCACTCTGCATTCGTTTTTTTTTCCCTTGACGCATCAGCTTTATGTACAGACCCATTTGCTTCTCACGAAGAAGCTTGCTGTACACCTAAAGTGTTCCAGTATGGCCCAAAAGTCTGAGCCTACCATTGAATCAAACAGAATCTAATATTAACCTGCAAATAAACAAAACCTTTTACAATTTTGCAAAATTTTCAAACAAAGAAACATTATGATGTAAAATAAATAAGAAACCTTTAAGATTCAGCTCTATATCTTAGTCATTGAAAGAATAGTCTGGGTTCAATACAAGGTGATCTCAATCGACAGCATTTGTAGCATGTAGATCACGTGGAAAGTCGGCATGTTGTTTCCAAGAATTCCAGTACCCGCTAGGATTGGCCACATTATGCCTACTCACTGTCAAATGACATCTCCTATCACACATTCTTGCATGGGCTCCAGTGTGTTTACCTTCCACTGTGATGTGACTGGAAGCGTGTTGCGTCAGCAGTGTGGGAAACCCAGGTTCGGATCATGCATTGAAACCAGGAAGTAATTGCGTTTGCTTAATCGGTGACGAATGTGATTTGGAGGTTGCATTTTTCCCTCTAATATAACATTCTTACTCCACTGATGGTTAGGTTTAGGTTTGGGGATCCAATTGATAAAATATGCATTCATCTTCACATTATTCATCTATAGAAAATGGCACTCGCATGTGTCCATATGCCCAACAACACCTACCGCTTTGGCCACTGGGGCAGTTTTTTTTTTTATATCTGGAAAATTCTATCTAATGTTTCCGATTTTACTGTGAGATAGCCAGGTGGCATAATGTTGGTTACCACAACATTTGTTTTAGAATAATCCCTACTTTACTTTAAAATTATGCTTCCGGGGGCCTGTGAAACTCAGCGAGAATTGACACCAGGGTGTACTGAGTGACTCCAGTTCTCGCTCTCAACTGGGTGCATGGTAAGTTGTGTGTGAATCGCAGAGAGTCGCATGAGCCTCCACATGCTGGGAGTCTCCTCGGTGTCATGCACAATGAGCCAAATTATATGACGCGCGGATTAACGGTCTCATAAGCGGAGGCAACTGAGAGTTGTCCTCCACCACCTGGATTGAGGTGAGTAACCGCACCACCACGAGGAGCTACTAGTAGGAATTCTAAATTGGGAGAAAAGGGGATTAAAAACAAATTATTAAGAAAAAATAAAATGATGCTTATGATTTTAAAAAACCACTTGTGGATTATTTAAGCTGTTGTGTAAATTGACATTTTATACTTAAGAGTTTGCACCGTTACATTATCATGGTAACAAAGTAAAAAGCGGTAGGGGTGCTGGTTTCTGATTGCTGTAAGCATTGGGAGAGAAATAAATGATGGAACCACACCGGTAACAGACAGAGAGAGAGAGAGAGAGGGCTACCACACATAAACAAAGACTGTGTTGAGCTGTGACTGCTGAAAAGCAAGCCTGTTGTGTGATCATTTGAATATTGAAAATACATTTTTGAGTTTGTTTTATTGAAGTCCTGCCTGAAGTCCTGACTTGGGCTTAGACCAACATTTGCTTTTCTGGAAAGGTAGTCCGCGACATCCATCTGCGCCCCCAGACTGTTGACCACCTCGAATCTAAACGGCTGAAGAGTGAGACACCAGTGGGTGATCTGTGCATTGGTATCTTTCATATGGTGGAGCCGGAATGGGGCATGATCTGAACAGAGGGTGAAGGCATGCCCCAACAGGTAGTACCGGAGAGTGAGGACAGCCCACTTGATGGTAAGTCACTCTTCTTCAATGGTGCTGTACTTGGTCTCCCTCAGTGGGAGCTTGCAGCTAATGTACAGCACTGTGCGCTCCTCCACATCCTTTGAGAGCACCACCCCCAGCCCCATGTCTGAAGCATCCATCGATAAAATAAAAGTGAGAGTGAAATCAGGTGAATGTAAAAGTGGTCCGCCACAAAGTGCAGCTTTCATCTGCGTAAACACTTTTGGACACTGCTCCAGTGGTCTTGGGTCTTGGGCAGGTCGCAATCCTCGCAGTCTTATCAATTTGGGGATGCACCTGCCCATGACCCAAGTGGAACCCCAGATACTATGCCCGTCCAATTGCGCACTTCTTGGGGTTTGCCCTGAGTCCCGCTCATCGCAGCAACCTCAGAACCACCCTCAGATGCTGCATATGCCACTGCCGATCATTACTGCATATAATGATGTCATCTTGATCACTAGGACATCACTAGGCAGTGGCGTAAGCAGAGTGTGGTTTGAGGACTCCGTCCATAAGACGCTGAAATGTTGCCAGGGCCCCGAACAAACTGAACGGGACTGTCACTAATTGGTGTAAGCCAAACAGTGTGGAGAAGTTTGTTGGGTGGGAAAGTAGGAAATGGTAAACTGGGGATTTCAACTCAAAGGAAGGACTATAAAAAATAAATGGCTTTTCAGCACAATATTCAAATGATCACAACAGACTTGCTTTTCAGCAGTCACAGCTCAACACAGTCTTTGTTTATGTGTGGTAGCTCTCTCTCTCTCTCTCTGTGACCGGCATGGTACCTTCTTTTATTGCTCTCCCCAATGCTTACTGCAATCAGAAACGGGTGTTAGACTTACTAGCGCTCAGTTGTGTGCACCCTTACCGCTTGCTCTCACTCCAGATGAATGCTCGACCACGCCCCACCGCCACGTACGTTAATTGAATCCCAAACTCTTTGCTGTAATGGTTTGATTGTCTTCAACATCACCAACATCACGGTTGGCCAAAATCTGCACTAAATTCATTAATTCTCATGTCAATATTTTTATAATGTAAATGGCTTTTCTATCAAAAAACAACAGCTTAGTTTCCCTCCAAAAACCTCCTAACAAAATGGAGCTCCCAACAAAGTGCAGCGAGGCGTACGACCGATGAAACTATCCCTGTGGCTTTTACCTGTTGTACGGGTGAATTAATTTCACAGCACAGACTGTGTTACAGTAGGACAACAGGTGGGGGGCTTGATGTTTATTGTCAGATATGATCTGTGTTTTAATGAAGTGGAGGAGGATTGCTAGAGGTTTGAAGGTTTTAAGCGACTGGGGACCAGCTGTCACGACAGTGGACAACAGGTGAGGAACACATGATCCCTATGGGAGGCCCCTAGTATGAGTGAATGAGTGTGTTTGTTTAAGGACTGGGCGATATAGCTAAAGCATCTTGATAATGTTAAGCACTTGATGTATATGTGCTCTAAGAGTAATTAAAAGGGTGATTTTGACCAAACCACATCGTTGCAAAGTCAATTCAAAATCGATTCGATTAATTGAGCACAATATTAGGGAAATAATTGTAAACGATGAAACTTATGAACTTTTAAAGACAGACCTACCATGACTTCTGAGGTTGTTAATCGATGGTATATGCTTCTATTGAAGCCATTAGTCTGTGTTATTTCAACTTATTTTTTTTTAAATCGTGTTTAGTAGTGACATTTTTGTTGAAGAACTATACTAAACATAGTCCTGAAGAGAAATCCACTAATCAGAGAATCATGGCCAACAAAGTACACCAAAAGAGCTCTGCAGCAACCGCCCACTCCCATGACACACTGCGAATGACGCAATCAAGTCACTCTCCCAACACTCTTTTAATATATTTTGCAATAAACATAAAATATATTAGTTATATAATCATAATCGACAACTTCAAATCAATAGTTTTATATTTATCTGTAATTTTATATTTTGATTACATCATTCTCAATGCTTCAAGGGAGTTGTAGTTCATTCCCTCATAGAAGACATTTAGGACACAGTCTTGTATCTTTGTCTTTTTGTCTGGTTTTCAAATAACTTTTTGCTTCAAATCAAAGTTTGTAATGTTGTGATTCACCTCGGAGCTGGTTGGTTTGATTCATGGTTTAGAACTATTTTATCAAATCCCTATGGAAAAATGAATGGGGGAAAAACACTAACAACATGATAGTAAATACATAAAAAATATACAGTGGTGGAAATGCATGTTTTAGCTGTATTTAAGGTGTCTTGTAGAATGGTGGCTAAATACCTAAATACCCCCTCCATTGAGACAGGCCCACATCTTCACCGTGTTTCTACAGCTGCTTGTCCTCAAGCTGCCTGGAATTTAATTTACGCTCTTATTTTTGGGTCTAAGAGCACCTAACCCAATAGAGAGAGGGGAACTGAAAGTCATTTGTCTGCCTGGTTGCTTTGATGGTAACTGTTTAGAGTCCCTTTGCAAAGGAAATACAACCCATTACAATTTCCACTTCAGTTTCTGAATTAATCTGTTTAGACGCAAAGTCGAGGCTGAACATCGAACGATTGCCATCAGGCTTCAACGTTTAACATCTAAAACATTGCATTTGTTTTCATTTTATCAGAATAGTTACGGGCACGCCCCGCACAATTTGACAAAGGGGTGTGTCGGTACATTCTGTAAGGGCTTAGATCACAGCTTTATTTAGTCTAAAGGAATAGCTCATCCAAAAAGGAAAGTTCTGTCATTATTTACTCACCCTCCAAACTCTTATGACTTTCTTTGTACTTATGGCCTTTGTTCAGCATGTTCGCATGTTAATCAGACCACAATTGACCTCACGGTTTTACCGACGCGGGTAGATTTTTACCAATTATGCGGATTTTGCGTGGCATGTAAACACCTTAAATGGTGTTCTTACCAGCTCATCCAATGTGTGTACAGGTTGATTGCATATTTCTTCAAGGATTGACGTCAAAAGCAGATAATAATGGGATTATTTCAAATGTCATGTAGACGTGGACTTATTGCTTTGTCAGCTTTTGTAAATAAGTTGATTTTAGAGAGTAATCGGCATATTGGTGTACATGTAAATGTGCTTGAGAACCGGATCAGTCCGTTTTGTGAATAAATCAAGTTATTTACGAATCAAACATCGCTACTTCAACGTGCAAGAAGAGCTAGGGCGGATATAAAGATTTTCGGTTAAAAAAGATTTAAATGTTGGTCTTGTAAAATAGTGCTCAATTTGTTCGGACTACTTTTGTGATACTTTTGCATTCTTTTTATATCTCAAAAGCGCCCCTATTCATTATATTTACATGGTAAATAGCGACTAGTCGTACATTCTCAAAAATGTAAATTGTCCCCTGCAGAAAATAAAAGTCGGATGGAATTATAACAACATAAGGTTGAATAATTTATGAATTTCTGTTTTTGAGCAAACTATTCCTCTACATTCCCCCAAATCAACAAATTTCCATCGTTACAAAAAGTGCTGCAAAGCAAATCGATGGAGAAACTAAAACGCAATGCTGATGGACATGTTTCCCGCATGATCGCATTTGCCAGCATGTTCTCAGGGCGATGACTTATGTGCTTGGAGCAAGCTGAGATTTAATTAGAGGAAATGAGGTAAATCCTGAGGGACTGGGTGAGGTCTACTGACCTTGACGTCTCCTCTTCGCTCCTGCTTTCTACTCATCTTTTTCATTCTCGTCCTGTTGTTGGTTATTTGATACGTTCATTTTATGTCTCTAAAGCGCATTGGCTGGTGTACAGCAGGATTGTGAGATGAATCATGAAGCCAATTCCAAATCTGCTTTCAGACGCCATTAATGTGCTCTTGAGAATCTCTGCATTGATGGACGGATGGATAAATAGATAAAGAACAGCAAGAGAGAGATAGAGAGAGCAACTTGATGAAGATCAAAGGCCTTTTGTGGGTTTGTTTACATACAAATGTTTTGACTGTTGGAGTTTGAATTAACAAGCATTCCATTGGCCGTTTGAACATTCCGTCAATGTAAGATTGTCTGCTAGGTCTGAATCATTGATATTTCTCTTGTAGATTCTACATTGTTGCAGATTTATCCCTGACAGTTTCCCCCTCCCAGCTGGACATTTTAGTTCTCTTTCCAGTTATTGATCCATCCGCTGTTTTTTTCATAATCTACTCTCCCTACTGGTCTGACGTTCAAGCTCACGGTTGGACAGCTATTTGCTTGTGTGGGTTGTCACCCTGACCTACACCTGATCCAAATCCCAATCCTGAGCTTCAAACCTCTGAGGGATAAATTGCAGCTGGATCTACGAGGGTAGAACTACAGCACGGTGTGTTCCTAATTTAAAGTGAAGACATTAGAGAGGGCTCTAGTAATCCATGTGGTACATAGCTGTCAGTCGAGTCCATGAATTTGGATAGTCAAATAGTTAATATTGACGATTGTATTGTACTTTTTGTAATGAGTGATTGTCCAATGTATTGGCCATTAATTGGTTAATATATAATGCTCACTTGTTTTCAAGTATTTTTGAGTAAGTGAATTTTGAGTAAAAATTTGCTCATTCAATTTCAAAATATATGCTGATCAGCCACAACATTAAAACCACCTGCCTAATTGTAAAGGGATATAGAAGGGCAAGGAGGAGGCGAGAACCGGCATGACCAATATAAATAATAGTTTAATGAGAAACTTAAACAAAAGACACAAACACACACATGACGGACATGCCCGTAAACGATCTCTCTCCTGCACCATCTTCCGCAGTCGGCCTTTATCCCTCTCGGAGGCTTGATTAGCCTGATAAGGGACCGGGTGTGTAGAATCACCACACTAATATTGTCCACCCCTCATGCCGCCAAGACCGTGTATTTGAGATGATATTCTTCTCACCACAATTGTACAGAGCGGTTATTTAAGTTACCATAGACCGGAGTGCCCACCCTTTTTTGTGTGATGATCTACTTTTAAATGACCAAATCAATAAGATCTACCAACTAAAAAAAACACTGTTTCATTTAAAATAAGAAAATGCTTGTTGGGACTACTGCATGTATCCCTACATGGAATTCATCTTCTAATTAATAAAACAATATATAAAAATGTTCAATGTTGATATCATTCAGTTTTAAAACTAAATGCAAAACAACTACAGCACAATAGATTACAATAGCCAGGGCATTTACCTTGTTCTGACGACTTGCACTGAATGGAATCAGACAGTTTTGCCTAATCCGGGCAGTAGCATTGCAATTTCGCGCTCTCTGTTCTCAGAAATCCTTGGATGCACGTATGCGCAAACCTAGTTGTCATGGCAACTGAATAAACAAAACCTCGCCTGGTCAATATTTACTCGTCAAGTGCAAGTCAGACAGAAACTAAAAGAAGGAAAGACATTATATTTATTTTTATTAAAATTTAACGAAAGTACATTTACATTTTGTGCGATCTACCAGCATTGCCTTTGCGATCGACGTATTGGGCACCCCTGCCGCAGACTTTGTCAGTTCAAACCAGTCTGTCCATTCTCTGCTTTCATCAACAAGTGTTGCCATCCACAGAACTGCCACTCACTGGATGTTTTTTGCGGCAGTTCTGTGGACAGAAACGCCTTGTTGATGAGAGAGGTCAACAGAGAACGGCCAGACTGGTTTGAACTGACAAAGTCTACGGTAACTCAGATAACCACTCTGTACAATTGTGGTGAGAAGAATATAATCTCAGAATTCTGTTATATATCTAATGCTATGTATTTTTAGATAACTTGATTTATAGATCCAGACCAAAAATGTGCATCGGGTCATTGACCCCAAAACAGTCAGCCATATTTAATATATTCTGAAAGTGATTATGTCCAACCACGTGGGATTATTGAGATAATGCGATTAATATTTGGCTGGTCATGTGATCTCAACATGACAGTGCTCATGAAAGTGCACCCAGCACCATATACAGAACAAAGCAGCTTTTTAAAAATGGTTTTAAACAGATGTTTTAAAATAGTATTTTACTATCAATATTTCTTTGTGTTTAGAAGTTTAACACCTGTTAATCTTGAGCTAAGGTTCTCAGCTCAATCCTGAATTGGACATACTCCATATTAATGGCTGTAGTTCATCACAATTTTGGTCTGTTTTGACAGAAGACACTTGAGAGTTTGTTGTCCAGGTGTCAGAATTCTAGTTATAAAAGCACAAATGTATAGGAATTGATCTTTATTTTCATTGTATTTGTTTATGAAATGATATATGACATTGGCCTTTGAAGGGCCTAGAGACACAATGGAGCTTAAGCCACAAATCTGCTAATGTTATATTCTAAATCTGATGATGAGAACTTCTGTTTTATGAAACAATATTTAATATCATGTCATGTCTTCATCACGGTTTGATATGCTTTGATGTGCTGCTGTTTGTTGCAGTCTGTAAGCCATTCACACCTGAAACACATTGACGTGTCTCTAATTATTATTCTTTTGTCTATATTCTGCCCATTGACTAATCCTGCTGTATCTGTCTGCCATAGTAGCACCTACTATATATCAACACCCAACACCCATACTTGCTGTAGCATCAGATGTCTTTCTTTAAAAACAAGTATGATTTTTTGCAATCTGTGTATTCTTTTAAAAAGTTCCACCATAAAACACAATATCAGAGGTTAACAGGTGCATACTATCCCTTAAAAAAAAATAGAGAGTTTTGGCAAACTTGTTGCAAATTTGCCACTCGTTATTTTCACATGCAAATTAGCTTGTGATTCGCCGCAAATGAGGTAGTGGTGAACCTAGAGCAAACCTTTGACAACAATGGACAATTTGCCGCAAGTTTCCCGCCAAGCTCATTTGCATAAAATTTGCCATGAACTCACAATTTTTGTAAGGGATGGCAAAGTTTAGCATGCTAGCATTAGCTCAATGAATGCAGCAAGTAAACAATACAAATTGCACATTATGTACCGCAGATATCTTTCAATTGAGTAGAGACCCACCAGACATTAGCTAAAGAATCTTTAAATTGTATTCGCCTACAGTATATATATCGGTCACATTGCTCTCTAGTTATCGTATCGGTTATTGAAAAATCTGTTGCAGTCATGCACTAATCCGTGCCAATGAACCAAGCTAAATTAGACGTGTAGGGTGAACATTTGAGCTCCTGGAAAGCTTCTTTTGTTTTGCAGAGAACAACACATGCACTTGAGTCCTAAAGACACTAAAGGTGTGTGGTCCATTTGTGATTCTTCTCTATCTCGCTGTCTCAGTGCTTGCTCAATCCTAGCACACATTACTGCTCCGCCCAGGGTGTTCGCTCTCAGCTGCCTGAACTGGACATGTGAGGCGCTGGGGTTTTAGTGATCTCATCTGATTTCCTGTGAGGGAATTAATTTGAAAAGTGTGTTTTTCCAGCACGTGCAGATATTGGGAAATGAGCGCTGCAAAGATGTACAGATTTCAAAGGCTGTATTACTGTATTGTCTTTTCTTGTCAATTCCCTTTGAGGGTCTATCACTTCTAAAAGCAAAGCCAAACAATTAAGAATGCACATGAATCTGCCATCTGCCTCCAATCCAATATTTTTATCCATTAAAATTAGACATAAAGCACATAGGCAGAGCGTTAGCAAGAGACCTTCGAGGTCAGAATGCTAATCTGTAATGAAGATTGTCTGTCTCCCTCTTTAACTCTGTATCTCTTTCACGCTTAGTGACTTTCTCTGTTTTTTTTCTCATTAAAGTATCTCTGTTCAGTTTTATTTTACAGTCAAACTTTATTATCAAAGCAGAGTGTGTGAAATAGTGACTGAGTTAGAGGTGTTTGCTAAGGCTGTATCTTCACATCTGTTGGTATATGAGCCTTTGACAAGGTCTTGGAAACGATGAGGTCATCTGAACGGGACGCTCGCTGCCCTTGCTTCAATTATCTCATGATGTCCCATAGTCCCCGTGCATTACTTAAAGAGGAAGTGTTGGTCCTGTTGTCCTATGTGACATGTGCCTCTAATTTTTCAACCAAAAATTGTAATTCTGGCATTGAAAATTTGCATTTTCAGGTAAATTAACAATTGCTGAGTAAGTTATGGCTCTAGGAACCAGCTTTGCTTGTCTTTTAATTCTTTAAGGAAATACAGTATATACTTTCACAGCTGTGATTTGGGTGGGTTGCTTAATATTGTTTATGGAGTCAGATCAAATAATGCTCTAGTTTGGTTCAATTATGCTCAGAGATACGGAGGTCAAAAATTGGTACAAAATCCACACTTTAAACATAACTTTGAGGCCATTTTTCTCAGTTTCAGTGTTGGTGTTGTTTCTGAATTTTCCCATATTAGAGAGAGAAAGAGAGAGAGAGAGAGAGAGAGAGAGAGTGTGTGTGTATATAGGAACAGTACCGATTTAAAGGATAGTGAGGGTGACCTTTGTGATCTAGATTGAGACACTGTTGAGCAAAGGCATGTAGGATTTTAATGATCCAGATCTCCCCACAAACTCTCCATGTGTGTGTTTTTCAGCACACACACGGCCCGACCAAACGGGATACATTCAATTCCTGCTGTCGCACTGCCAAAGCCAAGGGTGTGGTGAGATGTTTTAGGTGTGGGAGACATTTCTACTTGGATATGAGCTTGAAACCCTGTTGAAAAACAGCTTTTTGGTCTTAGCTGGTCTCCCAGCCTGGTTAGGCCGGTCTGATTTGATGGTTTTAGAGAACTTTTGGCCAGAATGGGATACCAGCTAGACCAACCTAAACAAGCTAAGACAAGCAAACCAGCTTGAGCTGGTTCAAGATGTTTTTTTATTTTTTTAGCAGGGAAATGCATTGTGAAATATAGTGTAGTAGGGTTAAAGCAATAGCGATGTCTAGAAAGTTCTCTATATATTCACAATGATTTTGCTGGTGATATAAAACTAAAGGTGTTGTAAAGTGTGAGCAGTACGCAAAAGTTGTGTCTACTTCCTATTAGGGATGTAACGATATCAAAATCTCACGGTACGATACAATTTCGATATTGACCTCACTGTACGATATTTATTGCGATATTGTGGAAAAGCTCACGGTATTGTTAAATAGCTCACGATAGTGTTTGTGATGATAATAGCGAAAAAATACTGACATTTATTCTGCTTTTGCCAGTCAACAGGCAATGTATTGTTGTATTTATGGATCATGACAACATAAAACGCTGATCACATAGTGCTTTTAAAGTGCAAGTTGTAGTCAGGAACATCAATATTCTGTATAGTAATATTTGGTTGCATAACTGATTCTTCTGTGCAATGTTCAAGTTAAGAAGCAACTAGAACAATTGTAAACAATAGGGAATTCCCTTTAAGTGCAAACAAAGATCAAGTTAAGTCAGGTTTATGCATAGCATAAATAAAAACAGCCTTTTAAAACTGGTATTTAGGAACATGACTTAAACTTAAATAAAATAGTCAGTCAAAAAGCCTTTTAAAAAACACTGACCTATCATTTAGCTTATGTTCACGTTTTTCATCAGAAAGATCAAAATAGTCCATTGTCTGTCCACCACCACCTCTCCTTTTGCGTTTATTGACACGATCGAAACCAAAATGTTTCCAGACATCTGATTTAAAAGCTGCAGGGGCTGGCACAATCTCAACTTCGGGGTTGTTGTTTTCATCCTTACAAGTATCGCTGTCGGCCCTGCTGGCTTGCTGTGAGCTTGTGTGGACAGCGTGTAGCGTGCAATCCTATTGGCTTAACAACGGTTGTTGTGACGACGCAGCGCAAAGGATCATGGTCTATGTAGTTAACAATGATTTGTTCCGCGGGACTGTGTTTAATCCTCTTGCTTTTTGACGGACACCTGTCCTTTTAATATTGTAACCCAACCACGACGATATCGAGACACGTTTACCACCGCGATAGCGCGATATCGTCAATATCGTTACATCCCTACTTCCTATTGAAAAATCTAATCTTTATTAAAATCTATTTTTTATTTAGAATCATTATTAATTGGTCAGAAATGCATATTTGGAATTGCTGACATCAGGTCACATGTCTTTTGTTAACTACCAAAAATGAGCTAATCAGACAATACAAACAAAAATGCATGAAATTTAAAATCATCTAATAATTCTCTGCTTTTGATGTCAAAACGTTAAAAGGCATGTGCACAACACATCAGGATCTCTCTGGGGACAACATGGAACTTTGGAACTGTGTTAAACTTACATTGTTTTTACCCTCTTTAGACGTGAGGTTGGACATATGGGTGTGCGTTTGGAAAAGACAAGTTAATGAGCGAAGCATGAGCCAGTTAAACTTAGAATTGCCCTGTTTGTGCTTGGTGGTGAGCAACTCTTCAAAATGTGCTGAAAGTTACAGTTGTTTACAAACCTAATGAAGTTGAGGTAGGACATTTAAAAAAAAAATGCACAGGAGGGTCCTGTGTAGTTCAGCGAGTATTGATGGTGATTACCACCCCTGGAGTCGTGAGTTCGAATCCACGGTGTGCTGAGTGACTCCAGCAATCAAATTTGCCCAGTTGCTAGGGAGGGTAGAGTAACATGAGGTAACCTCCTCGTGGTTGTGATTAGAGATTCTCGCTCTCAATGGGGCGTGTGGTAAGTTGTGCGTGGATCGCAGAGAGTAGCATGTGCCTCCACATGCTGTGAGTCTCCTCTGTGTCATGCACGACGAGTCATGTGATAAGATGCACGGATTGACGGTCTCAGAACTGGAGGCAACTGAGACTTGTCCTCCACCACCCGGAGTGAGGTGAGTAACCGCGCCACCACGAGGACCTACTAAGTAGTGGGAATTGGCCATTCCAAATTGGGAGAAAAGGGGATAAAAAAAATACAGAGGAGCCTTTAGTTTAAGTCATAGCCGGCAAAACCATGATTTGCTATTGCAGTTGGCACTTTTCAACATACAATGAGTTCGCTATGGTCCCACCTTACATTTTTCCTTGTTATCCTGTTTCACTCGATAAAAGGAGTAAAAATGGGTTGCGAATTCTGTTTCACGTTCAGTTTGTGCAGTTGTAGAACTCTGCTGTGTGTTAGTGGCATGTCCTATGTATCACATTCAGCTTCTCTGAATTCGGCTATCAGTAGCACCCCCAACTGCAAACAGGGTTCAGAAAGCTCTGGATATTCCCTTTACTTCAAACGGGCCAATGAGGCTTCACGCCACTGATATAGATGAAAGTGGCTGTAATCACAGCACATTTCTATGCTAGACTTTAAATGAATCAACTTTTCAAAATCCATGACATCATGGTTGGGTGAATCTCACAAAATTGGTCAATAACATGCACATTTTTCACCCCAAAATCAAAAGAAAAAAGTTTTTTTAAGGTCATAATTTTGAGATTAAAAAAAGCCATAACTATGAGATACTAAGAAGTACGAGTTAAAATGTCATGATTATTAGATTCAAAGTCATATTTATGACGTAAGATTTTCAAAATGGCTGTTATATATTAGATATTAAGATATTAAAGATATTAAATCATGATATAAATCATTTAGAATAAGGTTGAAATTATTAGATGGTAAGCCAGTTATAAAATACTAAGTCATAATTAAAAAACTCAGTTATAAAATTATCGTCTCATAAAATGACTTCAAATGTAATAATTGAAAATAATTGATAATCAAAATTATGATTTTGAATCTAATAAGTGATTAGAACTTTGTTTCTCTTAATTATGACTTACTAAAACACAATTTCTATCCCCATGTGGCTGAAATAGGCTCCCATATATTTCCATTTTTATTACTGTTATAAAATAAAAAAATAAAAAAAGTCAACAATATATTATATAAATATTGACATTTTTTACATCATGGTATTATTTATTGTACTGTCTTTTCATTTTTGCTGATTTTCATGAAGTCGATATATTTCAGTAATTTGTTTTAATGTAGTACAGTAAAAATTACAGTAAACAGAAATAATTACTTTTAAGAATAAGGAAATAAAAAAAATGCAAGTAAAATGCCAAGATGTATTACAGTATTGAGAATGTGGCGGGAAAACGTGCTTAATTGTCATGTAAATAATGTCACAGTGCAAAAAAATGGAAATGACCATGAAAATAGGCTTCCTTTTGTTTACTTTTAAAATACAATTTATTAGTCCTATATTTTAGTTTTGGGGTGAAATATGACCCGGACAGATCTTGTGAGATTCAACTATTAACATCTCTTGATGTAGACGCTCATTAAACTATTTTTAGTTTGGTGGGAAATCTTGCACTCGGGTTTATATCGAAAACACAGTGCTATTCTGGCAAGACATTACGTTTAGCAAACTGTCTCTTTGTAAAAGTTCCCCGGGTTCAAAAGAGAACAAAACCGCAAACATTTTCCAGAGACTCCTGGCCCCAGGAAGTGATGTCATAATGGAGCTTATTCTCTGGCAAGCGTGACGTTCTGAGCTAATGGCATCTCCAGATATCTAACAAAACACAGACGAGCGATTGGATCGTTTGTCCTTTCTGTCTGGATGATGTCGTCAGCTTACACTGAAAGCTGAACCAATGAACTTGATGAATGAATAAACCATTTGCTCTCCATTTAATGTCAAATCTTTTTAGAAGAAGCAATTGAGATATTAAAGAGCTCTAAATTTTGGTCTTTCCTATGAGAATATTCAATATTCGCAAAATAAATCGTCTGTCTGTGCTTAATAGTGTTGTGTGTGTACATTGTGAGTGATTCAAGGTTACGGTGCTCCTCTAACAGCCTGGATCGTGCGTGCGGTTTTTCTCCACTATATACAGAATGTGTTCTTGATACATGGCGTCTCGCTCACAACTGTTATATCGTGCTGTACTGTGCTAGTTGCTTGCATTTTTCCTTTCACATGGTTGTAATTCATTAAAACTAAACAATACATAATAATACGATCTTTTGGAGTGCTGCCTTTGTATACAGAATTCTGGCAAAGCGGTTGCAAATTTGTCAATGTGAAACACAAGCAGCTGCAGCCGTCGAGACTACTTGACTCGTGATTACATTGGAAAAGTTGAGCATTTAATTCAAAATAGAATTATTAAATGCACATGTATTTAATTGCAGTCAGGGCTGGACTGGGAAGAGAAATTGGCCTAGGATTTTACATAGCAGCTGGCCCAAAAGTTGAGCCGGGGGGTGTTCACTGTCCTTTCCTGCATATCGCAGGAATATAGTAGACGCGGGAAGTTGAATCACTGGTAGATGGGAGGAGACTTGGGTGGTGCTCCGGCTAAAAAAACAAAATATACATGTAAATAACAGCTGGATGGAAGAATTGAATCTCTCGAACCTATATCGACAATGCACACGCCTTTTGCAAAGTGTGTCGCACTGATTTTAATATCAGACACGGTGGGAAAAATTACGTCCATACGAATTCTTACGATGTCGCCGTGAGAATGTGTGGAATAATACACCATTTTTAAAATAATTAATATGTGCTTTTATAAAATTAAAAACTTCACATTTCTGCCTTTTAAACCCTCCAAAAGTTGGTCCCATTAATTTCCATTGCAAGTGCCTCACCGTAACCTCGATTCTATCTTTCTTTAAACAAAAGGAGAGATTAGTCTAAATAAATCTTTTTGGTTATCAGTGTTATGCCACAAATGCTGTCGATTGAGCTTAACTCGTATTGAACCCAGAATATTCCTTTTAATGCTTAATTTATACTATTTACAAGTATTTACATTGATTTGTAGAACGCAAGCAAAAAATCGGTACTATCTCTTTAAGAGAACTGGCAGTTCTGTGAAGAGATTAAGTTAATGAGTACATATTAATGAGGACTCGAACGGCTTCTTTACCTCATCTGTGCTATACATGATTATATTTAAGTGGTTTCTTTTTTGTTGTTTTTGATCAATATTTGACTGTCAAGAACACAAAGGATATTAAACGAGACATTATTCAATGATTATTTTTATTCTGTTGCATGGATCTTGTCTTTGGACACACGTTACACGGAACTTTCCTAAAACGCAGTAAAAGGACGCAATCTCTGGTGAGTTAAATCTGAACACACCAGCCAGCAGCTAATTACAATTGGAAATTTGGCAAGTGTATTGTAGAGCGCTGCGCATATAGTAAAAGATTGATCTTGGGATTTAAGAAACTATATCTAGATCATTCAAATGAAGATCGCGATGCTTTGGAAAATCTATATTTTACCCAGTCCTACAAATCTATCATACGACTTCAGAAGACTTCGAATATAGCGCAAGAGTCATATTTAATACTATTATGTTCCATTTATGGTGTTACATTTTGCACAAATTCTGCTCAAAATTGGGCATAGTTGTAATTTTTTTTATTTTTAACTTAAAATTATCTGGTTTTCTGCACATTTCCACAAGTTTTCACAGTTAAATAATGTAAAACAATAAATGCGTAGACTGGGAATCATTCAAATTTACGACTCCTGCTAATACTACACCAAAATAAATATTACTTTAAAGTTTTACAACGCATGAGTTAGCCAATCTCAGTGCTACACGCAACGCCAGGAAACCGGGGTGTTGTTTTTTAAGAAGTGCGAGCAGTCTAGCCTAGCATGTTGGTCATGGGAACTTAGTAACCTTTGGAAGAGCACAGCAGAAATGCCTAGCTTCCCTCTTCAGGGATGTGTACTTATTTTCCTGCCATTTCCATCCATCTGTCCATTTCTGGTGGCCTCTTTAGCCAGTGTTTCTCCAGGGACCGACGTTTCTTGAGATCTGAAGGCCTGTTTAAAAAACATAATGCTAAGTTTATTTTTGTCATGTAATTTCATCAATCACTGAAACAAACCGAATGAAATTTCTTGTCATGTCGTGTGTGGGAATTGTTTTATCTGGCAAAGAGATGACATAATGAGGGAATTGTTACAAGCATCTTGCCTAGAACTTAATTGCTTCTTTTTATAGTTGGCAAAAGCATCAACATCTGTTTTGTACCCCATGCTTTGACGTCACAGATTCTTCTAATTTACCTATTGTTATTTTGCATGTGTAATATGTTTTTATTGAGGAACAGGCCTGACATCATGGGGTTCCTATTGGGGTAATGGGTCTCATTAGATGCCTGTTATGGTTTTTGATGGCCTTTGTGCTTCATAATTGAATCATGAAGAATTTAGTTTTGGTTCAACATAATGGTGGGGACTGTTCAGGAAACATATTCAAAAACTACATTTTACAATTCCGATTGGTGATGTTAGTGGTGCAGGAATTATGTACTTAACAAATGAAACATTAAATTAGCATAACTAAATTAATTTAGTTTTCACTGTGTTGTCCTTGTATCCTATTTATTGTATCGAAATTGGTGTCAAGAATCATTACATTTCACTGGTGTTGGGTGTTGGTACAGTATGAGCCACTGAAATGTTTTGTTTGTGACAAACCTACTTGTGGTGATGGCTGGTGACCAGACCCAGTTTCTCCAAAATTATCTTCGTCTGTTTGATATCTAGAGTCTTATGGTGGGCACAGAAACAGGCGGCAGAACCAGATGGCGCTTCTTATTTGCTACTGGCATTTTCTGTTCTGTGTAGGCCACTTGTTACTTGGCAACACTAAAATCTAAAGAGGATGTAATGCCCTAGAAATTTTAGCTGCAGTTTAAGGGAGCGTTTCACAATGGACATTGATAATACTTCATGGTTTTCAAGGGTCTTTGCTTGATTACCATAGTGTACGTTTTGGAAAAGTCTTGGATGCATTCCGACCCCACAAGTCCAGTTCAGTGTCCAGACTTGGGATGTGTAAAACTACACATTTTTGAAACCAACTAGTCTATGGGTTGCTTGAAGTACTAGTCTGCCGACTAATTGTTCTAAAAGAAGCCCTGTATAATTTAACTTTTTCGGGTGACCCTGAGCAGACACATTACTGTGGGGCTGTATAAATATAATGCAGATGGAGCGCAACAGAGTGGGACAGAATGCCGGCCAGGGTCAAGTATTTTTAATAGGACGACTAATGTGTTTTTGTGTGAAAATGCATTAATTTTGCTACGTTTAAACCTTGCTACGCAGGTATCGATTCTGATTACCCGATTTGGTTCAATTCTGAATTTGATTTGATTCTGATTTTGATACTATTTGATTACATTCTGATTATTTAGGTATATTTTAGTTATAATGTCTATTTTGTTTGTAGAAATTCTCAGCTAATTCTTTTAATTATATCGGGACCTTTTACCTTGGTACATTATTGACAACAACAGGCCCCCAAACTATACAGTTCAATTGATATTTATTGAACAGATAAACACAACCAAAACTGAAGTAACCCTAAATAAAAGTAAAAGATTGATCTTGGGATTGTAAGAATTAATAAAGTGGGATCTTTCAAATGAAGATCATATGGAAGCCCAGATCTCAAAATGTATAACTTTATTTCTTGCAATTGTGAAAAACAAAGTCTCAGTTGTGAGATACAGTTTGAACTAGCAATTGCAAGATATAACCTCAAAAAATGTGAGATGTAAACTTAAAATTGCAAATTATAATGTCACAATTGTTAGCATGTATATCTATAGTCTCAATTGCAAAGCAAAATCAGTAGCGAGATGTTTGTCCTACTGTAGACCATGTGTGTGTGGGTGTCTGTGGACAGGCACAAACTGGTCTAGAGCGAGTAAGTGTGTGTTTGTGTGTGTGTGTGTGTGTGTGTGTGTGTGTGTGTGTGTGTGTGTGCTCTGTGTGGGCTGCAACAGGAGTTGGAGGAGTTCAACAGAATGAAGGGATCAGCCCACTCCTCCATCAGTGGGCCAGAGTAATGTCACAGTAACCTAGGCAACCCATTGTGAAGCAGAACACCCGTAACATCCCACGCATATGCAACAGAATCATACGAATTGTTTATTTCTCTGTTATAACCGTTTCTTCTCTTGTGAAATGCAATGAGTGGGCCCTTCTTTCTCTTACACATATTTATCATGGTTTTCTGCCAAAATACATCATTACTTGTTACTATCACCCTAGATATTGCTGATAGTTTGGGTTAGTGTTAACTATAATTGTTTTTTAAATTCCTCTAATTTACTCTTAGACAAACTAAAGCTCCCTAGACAAATGAAGCCGATGTTTAAAATACGTCTGCCATCGTTTTAAAATTTGTTTGTTGAGGGTAACTGTTTAAAGTACTGTTCCAGCCATGGAAGTAATGCCGATAACGCAGGTCTTTCCGTCGATTACTTTTTTGTGCTGCATCACTTCTTTGTCTTATTAAACATGTCACAGAGCCCATTCCACTTTTGCCATCAAGTTATCTGATCTGACTTAATAAAAAGCGCAGTCGATTTCCAAGCATTTTGTCGTGGCCATGTTGTCTTTGTGGAGTTTGTTTTGTGAATCTTACAAAAAAGTGGACAAAATCTGAGAGATGGGCTTCAAAGTTATCAATTTTCAACTTTGGTAACCATGGTAATTTCTCAGCTGGCACACGGGATTGTAAATAAAAAATGTCTCGTCCAAACTACGGCCACGATTACTTATAAACTATCATCAACACTCTTCTATTAGTCGTTCTCTTTGGTCAAGCATACAGAGATGTGCATGATCAAGAGAAACATCACCAAACAATCACCTTGGCAGAACAAAAACGTCACTGCATTTCGTCATCGTTCGTCAAGGCTCTTCACCCAGTAAGCATAAATTAGCCTTCTGTGCACTATTTGTGTAATACATATGACTGATACCTCAAATAGGGATGCACCGATCCAAGACCTGGATTGGTATCGGCTCCGATACTGAAGCTTTTTGACGGATCGTGTATCGGACCGAGGAGCTGTGTGTTACTCAAGTTCGTTACTGTCAAGCTCCAAAAATGACATAAAAGAACCATAAAAACACAATTAAAGTAGTTCATATGACTATTGCATTTTATTCAAAGCCACTTGAAGACGTGTGATAGCTCTGAATCACAAAAGTAATAATAATTCATTTAAAATACACAGTGGACAATTTGCCGCAAGTTTGCTGCAAAGCTCATTTGCATGTAAAAATGATCAGTGGCGAATTTGCGGGAAGTTTGCGGTGAACTCTCCATTTTTGTAAGGGTTATTCATGTAACATGGTATTATCATGTTATGTGCAAAATTACACATGGCAATGCAATGACACATTTTTTGGTTATTTTTAAATAAACCTTTTGTGAATTTACACCTCAATATAACGCCAAAATACCATAGTACAGTTATTGTTACAGTAAAACTGTGGTAATTTGGTATGAGCCACCAAAACCATCAAAAAATGTAATCAATCATCCCAGTTCTAGTCTTTATTAAGGCGGTCACATCCTACTAATTTTATAGGTTTATAGCGAGTGTGGGAAGAGGATATTGGGTACGAGATGGCACAAGAGACCTGGCAAGAGATCATTGGTTCATGGTATAAAAACTCTTGAGAAATGAAGACTCGATTAATGAATTATAAAATATTGAATAGAGTGTACTGGACACATTGTAAAATGCTACACTAAAATTAAGATACTGATAAATGTTAGAGCTGTAGTTCTTATATGGGAAGTTTTTACAGATGTTCTGTTTTTTAGGGGGTGTGGGCGTGGCCGTGGGCGTGTATTTATCACTTTGTTGAAGACCAAATGTCCCCATAAGGATAGTAAAACCTGAAATTTTTGATATTGTGACGTTGGTCCCCATGAGGAAAACAGCTTATAAATCATACTAAATTATGTTTTTTGAAAATGTAAAAATGCAGAAAGTTTTCTGTGAGGGGTAGGGTGAGGGTGAGGGGATAGAATATAAAGTTTGTACAATATAAAAACCATTATGGCTATGGAAAGTCCCCATAAAACATGGAAACCCAACGTGTGTGTGTGTGTGTGTGTATTTCTGTTATTGTGTACTTTCGTCTTTTATTAAATCATAAATCAATACAATTATAAATAGTAAAAAAAAAAAATTATCAAAAGAAATTAAAGAAAATGACAGAACGATTCTGAATGCTTCTCCACGGTAATCCATTTGTGTTTGAAAACTTTTCCAGTTTCCTAATGCCATTGTTTTCCAAAATATGCAGCAATGGAAAAGGTTTTTGAAACGCCCTATTTTATCATCACCATGAAAGATATTCCGTACAAGAATGTCCCTTCTCACCTAGTAAATAATATATGTCTCGGAAGCCATATGTATTTTAAATATACATTGACATCTGCACAGCATGTGAGGATAAATTCACAGGCTCTTAAAGTCAACGGCCACAGCACTGAGGTGTTACGAAACTCGTATGCTCTCAGGAAACACACAATGCCTTTTTTTTATACAGAGAAACACATTAAAATGGCCCGACTTTATGCACCGATGATAAAAAGACACATTGAGTCTGATGGCTTTACACACAAAAGGGCTCTTTCACTCATTTGGTAACACTGAGGTTACCAAGGACGCTGGTGATTTATACACATTTGCGCTCAAACTGTTACGAACTAAAGCTCCACTCGTGTGAAGAATAAAAATGACCTCTCTAATGCTGAGAAATGTGCTAAATCCTGGTGTGATTGCAAGTTGATAAATGGACATTTAAAATGAACATTTTAAGATTTAGGTTCAAATGTATATGCATTGTGCATGTTTTTACCATTTCTTTTAAATTAACTTTTTGAGTTCTTGGAGTGTGACAAATTATTTGTCTTTCGGTTAAGAAGAGGTCATGAAAAAATTAGAAAAAAATATGTTTGGGGATTTAAATTTTGGGGCAAACTAACACTGTCGAGTCTGTTATGCTATTAATTTATTTTGGCACATTGTGTGTGACTTTTCGAATCGCGTTTGCTTGTTCAAGAGTTTGCGTGACCCTATAATCTTTGCGTGAATGGTAAAACTGGTTTTGCTTGCTGGCTTCAATGGAGGAGCTCGAGGAGGCGACTTGAAACTCGAGCAAATTTATAACCCCCCCCAGACTAGTAAGGATGGAGATAGTAGTCTGGGCCGATGTAAAGAGCTGGGAGAGCTGACAGTATGACGAGGTCAGAGGTCACTTTTATATACTGGTAATTAATTGGAAGATTAGATGGGTGTGCTCCTCCTGAACTTCCGTTTATTAACTTAATTTAATAGTAGGAGGTAAAACTCTCCCTCCCGATTAAAAGCTTGAAAATGGCTTTCTTACTTCCTGTTAATGTGATTGCCAACATTTGCAAGGATCCCTAAGAGGTTTAGAAATGGATTTTGTGTGTCGCTCCTTGAGACTCAATAATTTGTGAGCAAATTGAGAGATTTATTTTTATTAAAAATGTTATTGTAACGTAAATATATCATCAGTCATTTTCAAATATATCATCAAGATAGACCTGCATTTAGATAATGCTACAGAATTTCTATCCACATTTTTCATTCATTGTTCAACAATTAAACTAGATAAAAGTTTATGTTTTGGAACAAAAATCTGTGTTCTTGGCTGTCCTGCCAAATTATATAAATATGGTGTTTATATTTTTGATAGATTACTAACCCTAACTCCATATTGATGTGCTTCTCAAACCAAATATTTGTGCTTTTAGCTGACAGCTGAGTCCTAAAGTCCTTTTAGTCATAACTCTTAGCCCGGGATATCCGGTTTGTCATGAAATCTTTATGAAATGGCATGTTCATTGAGAGTCTATTCTTTGATTTCATGCGATACTGCCCTCTCCTGGAGGTCATATGCTTGGGCCTCATGCTAACATAGAGATATTCTTAGCGTGTTACCATTTTCTTGGCTTTTCCCAAATGTTCCAACTGTATTGTCATCCGATGAGTTAGAATGCCTTCAGCATTGTCTTCTATGCGTCTCCCACCAAGATACTTGGCTAGAGAGTCTGGATACTAAAACACAATGCTGTCAAAACACTTTAAAGATTTGATCCGTCATGGATGGTTTTGTGCTACAGTGTTCTCAATAGGCGTATGGAACTGGTTTGCATTCATTGGCTGCAGTTGTGATATTTCTCTCAATTCGCTAAGAGGGGTCGTTTTGCAACCCCCACCCCCCAAATTTGTTCTGAGAACCGTTCACATGAAATATGTTGACCAGAGCGGAAGTTTCCGGATTCATACTCTTTAATAATGGCCGCTTTAATATGCTCTCAAAGAGGGTTTGACGGTTTCCACCTCATGGGGAGAATGAGGGGGGCAGAATATAAATGAAATGGCAAAAGAGGGCATTTGTGAAAGCACTGCCAGTGATAGAGCCATTTCCTGGAGAATATAGGGTGGCCGGAAACATTGACAGTGTAAATAGAGAGAGAATTTTGCGTGATGATTTTAGGAAGAGACTATCTTCGAAATCACACATTTATTACTGACAAATTGATATTTCAAAGTTTTGCAATATTTTACATCACAATAGACACAATAGAGTGTTTGTCTCAGTCACCATTCGTATTCATTGCATCTTTTTTGTATACAGTAAAAGTGATTGGTGACTGTGGCAAACATACTGCCTAATATCTCCTCCTAATGGTGACTGTGTCTAACATAGTCATACAGGCTTTGATAAACATTCGGATTATTGAATTTTTGGGTGAGCTAACCCTATAATCACTTAGGGTGCTGAAAAGATTATTGCGTTATACAGTAATGCACTCAGGGACCAAAAGCGAAATGTTTTTAATTTTGATTCCAAATAGTAACCGGTTAGAACAAAATAAAATAAAGGTTATTACGTTCTTTTTAAAATGGGGGGACAAGCACAAAATGAGCCACTTGCCTAACCAATATAAGTGAAAATAAGCGGTTAATTTGTTTGCTGTGTGGTGGATGCATCCACATATAAATAATAACAAGCATAGAGTTAATTAACAGTTAAGTGTCATTTTAATTACAGATCTGTTTCTCGTTTCTCTGTTAAAACCCAGCAGCATCAAATCTGTATTAATGCGTCATATCTAACAATAATTTCATTGAAGAATTGTAAACAAATGAGAAATGTACTATTTATTGGTTTCTGCTATTTTTTGGTGCAGAGATATGTGATTTGTTACTTGGTTGCTAGGGTAAACCCTTCTGGTTGCTAGGCAGGAGGAGTTAGAGTCTTTGTTTTCCTTGTATCTTATTTAGCCGTGTATTTACAGTATATGTACAGTAGTAATTATACATAGTTGTTAAAAAGGTCTTCATTCAGAGAATGCTTCATTCACAACTGTGTGATGCAACAGTTTCCTTCAGGATTAAAGCACGTGTTTCAGGCAACGTGAAGTGGTGTAGTTCCTAAAATGTACTGTTATGATCCCTTTGGCTTCATGAAAAAATGATCGGAACTAAATTAATCGGTTATATTAACCGTTTACCAGCATTTAAAAATAAAGTTTTTACTCAAGAACAATTGAAAATCACTTTGTTGCTGTTTTTGGTTACGCTCTGCAATAGATGTTGTTAGTTTTTGGTTTTCGTTCGTTGAACAGTTTTTAGTCATTGATTGCAATGTTTCCTCACAATAATACTGCACTGGTAATTTCATGCCAAGAATCGATTTTAGTTGCATTCCTCACATTAATATTTTTGAGAGCTAAATGCTAAGGGCTAATATTAACAGGCCAGACGATACCATTAAATCTATTTTTCAATTTTTAAAACCTAGCTATCAAAATATGAAAAAAATTAGTCCAAACCACAATAACTGTTTATAAGTTAGATTCGGTTTTTTTTTCCAACTATGCCATTTTATCTCATTAGCTGTATTGTTAGCGCTGATTGTTTAGCACTGTTGTGTCAAAGCAGTTTGATAAAAGATACTTAATACTGTTGTTTACAAGCTAAATAAATCTGTGGAGAGAAATAGAAGGAGACTCTGACTTTAATGGTCTTTGAGAGGAAGAGAAAGGAAGATTACAACAAGGATGGTCGTGATAACAGTGGAGTAGCGCATCTGAAAGCAAATGATTAAGACAGAGTCGATGTTGCTGCAGCCTCTGGGTGTATGCCAGTGCTAGGGCTATAAAAAGCTCTGCAGACAGGACTAGCGCGGCTCAGCGTTCATGCTAACGCCAGCTTTGACCTCAGCAATATAGACGGATGCACACTGACACTCACATAAACACATTTAGCTAGCTAACAAGCCCTGGTCTTTAATGTAACCTGTATAATTGTTCAAAGACAATTAGCATTATGTCACACTGAAATCCTCACATTGATGTTGGTTTAGGTATGTACTTAGCTGTAGACCTTTACAAAAAACATAATGTGGTGGTTTTATTCTTCAGCGATGTTTCAGATGGTAATTACTAGGGCATTTTGGTACATTCCCATAGATATTACCATATTTATATGCCATGGTATTTGCTATTTCAAAGGATAGCCTAGGTTTTATCATAGTAAATGTACTGAAAACCAGTTGAAAGTACTGTGGTACTTTTTGGCAGTTATAAATTATTCATTGGTGTATGTCATTCTGAAGGAAAATAAATTTTTGTTTTCATAATCTTTCTTAAATTTTAATAACTTGCTCTGCCTCTGGAACAACTTCACTTTTCAGCTGGCTTCAACAATCCCTCTTTCAACCCCTCCACTACAACCACCTGTCATATAGAGATACTTTCCACCATTCAATTATTGCCCAATGGAAACGGTCCCAAAAATCCCGCCCTACATTTTTTTCTCGTTGAGAAAAACTAACACTTTTTTAATGATACTGTAAGTTACCACAAATAATACTATGGTATAACCATCATGGTAGTGTCTCAATAAAAATCCCATGTTAATGCCATGTTTTTAATATGTATATTTTTATGGTAATATCATGGTGCTTTTTCTGTGAGGGGAAGCTTGTACAGTAAATCATCAAAATGTTTGATGCATGTTGCGCAGATTTCTTGTTGTGTAAACAAATAAACACTGTCCATTTTCGATAGTGGGGTCCGAGAGGATGGTAATTTTGTGCCAGACAGTCGATACATCACAGAGTGTACTTGGCCGAAGCTTTTACTGCAGAGCACATGCTCTCGTTTGACTTATTGATTTTCCAGCGTCTCTCAGATGCACTAAGAAATGTGTGTTTTCTCTTTTAGCCAGACAAACTCATCAGTCTATCTGGCATACTGACATGAGGATGTCTCCAGTCAGGTCACCTGCTGTCTTTAACTAAATATATGCATTACTTGCTAATTAGATTCACTCCAGTTTAAATTTATTTGTGTCAAAGTAAAATTTGTGAAATCTGATGAGGAATTTTGAGGGTGTGCCTTTCTGTTGTGTAAACCCTTACAAACTTGCCACTCGTTATTCTCACATGCAAAGGAGCTTGTGCTTCTTCCTCGCAAATGTTTGCCAGAAGTTTGCAGCTCTTCACCAGTAGTGGTGAACCTCTGGCAAACCTGTGGTAACAATGGACAAATTGTCGCAAGTTTGCCGCAAAGCTAATTTGCATGTGAATATGATCTGTGATGAATTTGCGGCAAATTTGGTGTGAACTCTCAATTTTTGTAAGGGAATGTGTATGTTTCCCCCAGGTACCTTGGTATTACCTTAAAAATGAAATTTTTAAGGTAAATTTTTTTTCTCTTTAAAGAAATGGATATTACCATTATTAAATTTGGTGATATATAACCATAATTACAAATTTAAAAGTTTGGTCCTTTACAATAAAAGCACTGTGGTACAATGGTACAGTGATGGCTTCAAATGATAATACTGTGGTATTTTGGCATATACCATGGTACTGTAATACCATTTACCATGGTATATGCATGGTACTCCAAGGTACCTCCAAGAATACCATGTAACTACTGGTACATGTCTGAAAAACTTGGTAGAACTATGGTACAGTTTCCAAAAAATGTGTTGGTACCATTGTGCATGTCTAAAAAACTTGGTAGAGCTATGGTACATTATCCAAAAAACATGGCAGTACCATGTCACATGTCCAAAACCATGGTAAAACTATGGTTGAGTGTCCAAAAAAATTTGGTAGTAACATGGTAGGTGTCCAAAAGCATGGTAGTTTCATGTTAAACATGAAAAGACTTGGTAGAACCATGTACAATGTCCAAAAAACATGGCATTGTCATGGTACATGTCCAGAAAACATGGTAGTACCATGGAACATGTCCAAAACACATGGTAGTACCATGGTAGGTGTCCAAAAACATTGTAGAACTATGGTACACATCCAAAGAACAAAGTAGCATCATGGTACATGTCCAAAGAACATGATAGTACCATGGTACATGTCTAAAAAGCATGGTATTATCATGGGACAAGTTTAAAAAAACATTGAATTACCATGGTACATGACCAGAAACGTGGTAGTACCATGGGACAGTGTCCAAAAAACATGGTAGTATCATGGTACCTGTCTAAAGAACTTGGAAGAAACTATGGTACAGTTTCCAAAAACATGGTAGTAACATGTTAACAGTGCCCAAAACATGCTAGTACCGTGGTAATACCATGTTTTTGGATGTGTACCATGGTATAACCACAGTAGTCTTTGAAGTACCCTATAGTACCATTTAAATACCATGGTCTATTAATTCCCTAACCAAAATTACTAAAGAGGAAGATGTTTTTTGGGCATGTATCATTGTCTATGTAGCATGTAAACACCATGGTGCATGAATATTGTAGTAATTCAGAACCATGGAATCACCAATTGACATCATCACTCTACCATGGTACCACCACAGCACTTATTTAAGACTATGATAATCAAAGAATACCATTTAGTGTACAGTACAAAGTACAGCACTATTATATGTAACCATCTATGTACCTGCGCATGGTACCACCACATTACTTTTTGTAAGGGGTACATCATTGTGATATACAATGTTATTTTGACTCTTTTGACCACAAAGATAGACTATATATCTTTGTCCTTTCGTTCTGTGTCATCTTGCTCATTGGTTGTCGTTCTGCGCGTGTATCTACTCCAAACCCAAATCTCTCCACTCTTCAGATGTGAAAAAGCCCGTCCCAAAGGCACAGTTATATTTAGCTGACTGTGCCACCACTAGCCATTTCTGGGACACGGGTGTTACTCTAACACCCATGTGTTTTACATGATGAAATGCCTTGGAAACGCTCTGTTTTTTGACAGATATGTCCAAGCTCTAATATGGTAGAGCTCACGTGATCCTAATATTTTAATAATAATGTTAATTGCAAAGAAACTGTTTAGACTCTCCATAAACACCACTGGCGACATGCAGCGACAAATTAGCTGGCAGTGTGACCGCAGCTTAATATCAGCAGTGTAAAATATTTTCTTTAAAAATAAAATACATTTTTTTAATTTTCAATTAAAATATGAAAAATGCCAGACAACCCTATAAACAAACCCCAGCTAAAACCAGACTGAGATGGTTGGCTGGTCTTAGCTGGTTTAAGCTGGTCCCCCAGCCTGCACAGTTTAAAAGTTCTCAAATCCACTCTACTAGTTGTTCAGCAATGACACAGTTATAGCATTTATGTCATTGGCCACAAATACTGCAGCAGTATTATTATGAATTTAAATTGAATTTGATTTAATTGATAAACTTTGACAATTTGTATTTGAGTTTGATGAAAATGTGTCACCATAGACGGATGAAACCATTTGTGTAGGAGTGTTATATGTGATGACAGCTAAAACTTTATTAAACAACATAAAACTACATGAAATAGTCTGTATGTATGTATGTATCAGTGGCGGCTGCTGGTCTTTCAAAGAGGGGAAGCTCATTTTCGGCCTACATTATAAACTTATTTAAAAGTAAATTCTGCCCTACTTGTTTGACTGTTTCATTATGTTTAGTCACTTGAATGCGAGCACCTTCATTGATTGCATGCTCAACCCTGATCCTGCCCATGCAACTTAATCTTGCACATGCACTCACATGTTCATTGCTCTTTTCATGTCTTTTATATGCCCTGTCAAAGTTAGACAGATCGCCAAACCCCACTTTTGACCAAACAACACATCCGTGAGATGGTTTCATCAAGAGGCATGGCCAGCAGTACATTTTATTTGTCACAGCACTTCCAGTCAGCCAGCTAACTTTGTCATACCAGGAGAGCTGAAAAGACCTGTTATTTTTCCCTATTTTTTGCACTAAATCAATCTTAGGTGTTGATCTGCCCTGCTGTTTAATTCTAATTTTTTCCTCGTAAGGAAGACTTTCAAATGGCTTCGCCAAAATCAGGTCGACAATATTAGCACCGTCTGCCATCGTGCGCAGTTTCACCCGTACGACGCTAGCCTAGCCTACTGTATGAATGAATGAACGAACGAACGAACGCTCTAAAACAAAATATATTAAACTTGGTAAAACTGAAACAAGGAATGTGGTGTATAATTGTGTGAAATGTATTATGCAAATTGACTAGCAATTTCGCCAAACAAATATAAAGAAATAGGTTGCAGCAGTTTGTCTTTCGACTACACTTGAGAAATGTAGTGTAGGTGGGCATCATAAGCTGTCGATCTTTTAGGCCTGACTGCTGACAACGTCAATTTGTGCACACATACACAACGTGCACACATAAAAGAGTTATTTGCTGATGTCATCAAGCCGAGATGCACTCATGCGTTTGAGGGCAGACTGCTGATTTCAATTAGCAGAGCAGGGCTGAACGCAGCAGAACAGGGGTGGGTAAAACTCTTGGCCAGGAACACAACGTTACATTATTGTAATCCTGCCACTTGCCTGGCCAGCCCGTCACGCCTGTGAATTATTGTAGACTTTGGGTGAGGAACAACACATGACTGTTTGTCCATTGAGGCAGTTCTCTGGGTTGTACAACAGGTGGCAGTATGTACTTAAAGCACTGGCCCAAGACAAAGAAGTTTAGCTCAGCGTCAGAACTCCAGATGCCTTATTGATGGATGAGTGGTGAAACGGCTCTCTTCAGACAGAGAATGGATGAGTTTATGGAGAATAAGTGCAGTGTATTTGCAAAGTTCAGCAGTCCAGAGTGCACAATGAAGAACAATATCCTCATGTGAATGTGACATTTATTTGAAAGAAACACAGCACAAACACACTTTGCAATTAAAACATTCTGAATTTTAGCATATATTTTATGTGGCTAATAATCGCATATGACCGTACATGAGCTAGAATGTGCCATAACTGTAATAACCTTTGGCATCTTTGTCTCTTTCAGCAAGGCTTCAGAGGAAGTCGCCCATGAGGAAGGGTGAACGGTGAAAAGGCGAAAGGTCAGAGGTCAGGATGACGACAGTAGCCGCGGAATACGATCACATGGACATCCAGCAGCAGTACCAGGACAGTGTCAACAACCGCTGGGACGACGAATGGGACAACGAAAACAGCTCAGCACGATTGTTTGAGCGCTCTCGCATCAAAGCTCTAGCAGGTGAGTACGATAATATTATTTATCTTTATTTGTAGTGTTTTGCGATAGAAAACTGTGATACATGTTTGTTTTTCATCTTCAAAAAAGTTAAAAAGTACAGAAATTCCTTCTTTACTTCATAGAGCGACAGAAGTAGCATAGAGCATTGGCATGTCAGTGAGTGTGATTACATGTTCATCAGTATGCTGATCAGGGATGGATTACTGACTGGGCCAATGGGGCCAGTGCCCAGGGGCCCTTGACTACCAGGGGCCCTTGACTGCCAGGAGCCCTTGACTGCCAGGGGCCCTTGACTGCCCGGTGGGGGTCCTTGGGCTTTATGGTTGCGAGTTTGGCAATTCTCTCCCCTCGAAAACGCATCAAAAATGAAAACTAAAATCACCCCCCTCCCCCGCTCAACAACTTTTGGAGGGGGGCCCTTGGAGATAATTGACCCCGGGGCCTTTGCAAGTCATAATCCGTCCCTGATGCTGATAGCTACTAAATATCATCTTATTACCGTGTAAAGTGTAAAAAGTCACGCACACTAGAGGTAGACCGATATATCGGTGCCGATAGATGCTTTTCGTTCATTCTCAACATCTGTCATTTTCTGTATTAGTGATCAAGGGTCTTTTTATAGGCTTATTTGACAAAATCCATCTTTCTTGTAAATTTTAGCATATGCTTGTGATGGAGTGGTATTGGAGCAATGGAAATGCTGATGTCCTACCTTTCAGAGAGAGAGAGAAAAAAATGCTCCTCCGTGGTGGGCAAATTTAGCCGTTTTGCTTCTATTCCGCAACACTCCCGTAACGTGAGTCTCCTTCACTGATCGGGGAGATTGGGGACCACCGTCGGCTACAATGTATATCGTGCAGTCTGACATGTGTGCCATGGCAATATCAATGCGGTCATATCATACAGTCTGACAAGCAACAACCGTAAAGGACTATTATAAATCGTACAGTGTGCACCCGCCTTAAGGGGCGCAGTTTATCCTCATTGAGTGTTTCTGACCTAATGCCACACTGAATGCTCTTTTTTTTTTTTTTGTCCTCCAAAATATTAATGATGTATATAACTAGAAATATTGATTCTTAACCTTAGAATATCATTGCAGTAATATTATAGAGTTTCCCTTATCCCCACCCCCCACTTCTAAGGGGTGCTCTTTATCCTCTTGTTTTTACCTATTGCCGGACCAAATGCACTTTCTTTCTAAAAATAATGCAAATGTGAAATATGTAACACAAAATATTGTTTGTTTACATTTAAATATTGATTCGTGACACTATAAAATTGGTACAGTAGTTAGATAGCGTTAACCCCCCCCCACACACATATTTCCCTTTTTTTTGGCCCTTTTTCCTTATTGGCTTGTGTTGACTCAAACATCTCTGATGATGTAAGTTGTCATATTAGGGTTGAATAGATTAACCGACCTTCTTTTGAGCTTTGAGACACATTCAAGGCCCTACAATCTTGCTATAGTATAAAACAATGAGAGGAGCAATTATTAATGGAGTGCTTTTGTGTTCTCCGATGTTGCATTTTTTTTGGTTTGAATAGCTGTATCTAGTGCTTCATAATGTGACGCCTACTCACACATGACATACAGTCATTTTGTGTGTAGGAGAGCCGCAGCGGGCACTTTGGAGAAAGAAAGTGGGCGTAAGTTCACACTTATTCTGCTTTAGGATTCCCATGCTATGTCGAATTCACAGCAAAAACCCTCATGCCCACAGCAAAACTGGATATTTGTGTGTTCTACAGGAAACAAAAAATGTTGCATGAAATCAATATACTTAGATGGGGGATTTTTTATTCATTATTTGCATTTTTAATGCAGTTCCTATAAAAGCTGATTCACGTTAAACTCTTAATACAGTTTCCTGAATACGCAATATATGTGTGCCGAACTAAATGTGCCTTTTAAGGTGCTTATGCGCTATAGAACGCTCATTCCTATTCCAGATATAAATGCATTAGATTGTTTTTTCAAATTTTTCCAATATATAAAATTACCCGTATCAACATACTCATACCATAAGGTTTTGGCCAAACCGCCCACCCTTATTTTGTGGTTACTGAAGCCTTTTTTTAAATATATGGCCTACATATGTAAAAATAGATGGCCTACTTGTGTATAAAAGCAAAATGTACCTTAGAGAACATCCCACCCTTTGGTTTTGACTTCCTTATGGGGCTCAATCGTTAAGTAGGGCGGTCAAACTGCTCCCATCCTGAATTTGCTTCTTTTTTTATATAATTTTTTGCAGTAATACTATGGATGACAGTAGCATATTTATCTCTTCTGTTTTTCATCACATTCTCCAAGTGCCGTGTTTTTGAGAGCACTGTGAGGTGCTGTGTTTACAGAGGTTTGATGTTGTTTATGAGCGCTGCCCAATGCTGAGATCAGTGCTTAAAAGTGCAACGGTCAAGGGAGGGCTGCTATTCTCCCGGGGAAGTCAAGCTTAAACAGATGGACCTTAAAAAAACAGCGAGTCCTGTGAGCTTTCTGTACAACTCACTCCAATTCTTCAGGGGTAAAGAAGATGGAGCATATAATAGAAAAATAAATCTCTCTCTCTCTTGTTGCCAAAACCCACAAAGCATCTCTAGAGTTGTAAAAAAGCCCCCAAGATTCCAGCAAGCGTCATAGATTTCACATGAGTCTGTTTTCCTGCATTCCTGAGCAGCAGCGCATATGCCACCCTCTCTCTCTCTCTCTCTCTCTCTCTCTTTCATTCTGCACCATCATCATGGAAGCAGAAATACATGCTGAGAAGAAGATCAATTGACTCAAACATTCCGGAATGGCCAGAATGTTATGCGAGAGAGAACAAGATTGAGAGCAGGGCTATGTTGTTAATTGACTTAAAGAGTTGTAGAATTATTTATATGTCGCTCCCACCGGTTACCGTTTACATGTAATTAAGTTTATAGCAATAGTAACAAACTAGTTAGGTCCATTTTCTCAATTTAAAACTTGCTGTCACAAGAGGGTAACTCCTAGCTAATCACATGTAAGCCATGCTTTATATGTCTGCTCACAATCACATTGCTGTTCCAGTGTGCTAACATGGCAACCTCCACCACCCCACCACCACTAGTTGAGTCCCATCCTGCAAGGGGGTAGGCTTCTTGCCCATGCCTCCTATCTCCGACAGGATATGACCGTTCCGAGTACAACAGGATAAGACTGTTCCGAGAAGGTTCCGACGGGACCGAGCGTACGCCAAAGAGAGACATTCAATTTCTGTTTTATATTCATCAAATTAATGTCATCTTAAATTTCACTCAAGGCTGTGAGACTTCCTGATAGAAATTGTGTTCTGATTGGTTTCTAGGGTGTTTTGCGTGGTTGCTAGGATGTCACAATACTTGCCTTACTGCCCCAAGTTAAAAGATCAGCATGTCTCTATGATGTTCTAGTACTGGTATATGGTGTTGTGGGTTGATGCTAGGATGTTGTGAGTGGTTGCGAGGGTGTAACTGAAAAAAATTGAAATACTTTTTCCTATACTAGCTTAATATATAGACACATACAGTATATAAGTAAGCCATTCTTAGGTTCATTTCCCCTGTAAAGTGTCATTGGAAGTGTTTGGAAATTTTTTGGAAAATAGCCATTATTTTTGCAATTCTGTTTGTTGCCACTAGAGGCACAGTAGTTACAAACTTTCAGCATAATATTAAATGGCACCTCTTCCGAATTTCTCTTTCTCTCACTCTGGGATCTTTAGGCTATGTCTCGTTTCGAAGGCTGCGTCCTCCGGAGGTTGCATTTGTCGGCCGCATACGTCATCGAGGCTGTCTCGTTCCAGAAAAGCGAGATGGACACTTCGAATGCAGCCTTCGAATGTGACATTCTTTCACAGGAATTTGGAGGATGCACTCACAACCCACAACTATTTGCTTCAACGGAAATGGACATCATTTGTCTAAATAAAATTACGCCTCTTTGCTCGAAAATTATGTTCATATGCAAGGAATGTTAATTACCAAGTTGAAGTACCTCAGTAGATGGGAGCAGATTATATAATATGTATAATTATAGTAATATATAATTACAATAAAATATTATAGACTAAAAGTACACTTGTAAATCTATTTTCTTTTCTCTCTATATCATTAAACTCTCCTAAAATGTACATCATACATTCCCTTCCAAAGGGACTTTGTTCCCTTCTCACTCAAAGTACTCCACTTGTTAAAGTGCGGCGTGCTGTCATAGCAACCATGTTATGTTCTGTTTCATTTTGTCCAATGAAGGCCGTCTCATTTAAACGATACTTGTTTAAAGGAGGACACTCTGTATACTGCGGCCTTCAAAGGACGCATCCTACCTAGCACACAGCCTTTGAAACGAGACTCCGCCTGTATGTCTGATATCATACTGGTTTGCACGGGTCGCTCCCACAGGTCTGATAATTCAGGAATCCCCCTGGCAGCCGTCAGCATTCCACACTAATAAAGTCCACGTGCTTTAGAATGAAAAATGCCAGTGCTCCAACATCCAATGCTCCCCAACACCCCATGACCCAGTGAAAACCAACCGTTTAATTGTGTTAGAAGAGCCCTGGAACACCAAACTTTTTACTACAAAATTTATTGTGCGTCAGACTTATCATGGATTGGTTTTGACGCATTGTTTAATATATGATACATTTTAGACATAGTTTATGGAGTTGAATTTGCACAGACATGGATGGATGGATGGATGGATGGACGGATGGACGGACGGACGGATAGAGAGGTTCATAGATAGTCCTTTGTATTGGTCATTACTCTTCTTTAATGTATCAGACATTTGGCTTCAGGTTTAAAATGAATGGTGCCTTCATGAATATTGAATTAAGCCCCCGCAGTTGCTTAGTTTCCTATGCATACACACTTAGCATTATGTCAAGTATTGGTTTGTGGAGCAGTGTACTAGTGTTGCACCAATGAAACGAGAGCGTCTAAATAATTGACAGCTGTCCTGAAAAATAAATGAGCTGGTTGTTGGTCTGCTCGACTGACTGAGTGTCCGTGCATTGTTGTGGGTCTTAAAAAAACTTGTTTAATTCCCACAGCAAGATCCTGCTTGTTCTACAACATAAATTATAATCTGGTATCTGATCTGGTGAACATATGGAAATGCAAATGAGCACGTCAAATAGTTTTTGTTTTTTGCCATATTGCTAGACACGTTAAATGCACAAATGTAGTATTATATTCTTATTTTCTTGCAAACAAAATATTGCCATTGCCCAAAGTAAATGAATCGTGGGATGGAGTTTGAGTTATGGAATGTCCTGCATGTTTGTATGGTTGTTCATCTCATAATACAAAGGAAACACCCACAAACCTCCCTGTCCTTCCTCTCACCTTACTTTCCTGCTTTTGTCGGCCAGGTGTCTGTAAAATATCACCACTCTTCCAGGTTTTTCATAGCCTTTAGATCATTTTCATACTTGGAAACAAACTGTATCCAGACATTATCAGGGGTGAAATAGATTTGCTTTGCTGAATGCAGCATATTTGAGCTCGGTGTCAAATAAGTGCCATTGTCTTGCATTATACTGGTTCCCATTGGAATTATAAGATTGCACAAGACCATTATTTTAAGATCACATTGGAGCATCATGTGACATTTTACAGAGAATTGCACCTTGGGCTGCCAAAGAATATTTGTCTTAGAGCCAATGGAAACAACCACAGTTGCATACATTTTGTAAAAACAACACATTTGAAAAGCATTTCTGGGAAAAATAGTTTTCATGTTGTGCCCTACTGGTAGTTCATTGTTATTTTTTTGTAATACACTGTATATTTTAAGTAAACAAATATCAAGTTATACCTTATTCATGAAGAAATACTGGTAATGATTAGAGCAGCTCTTAACAATAGTTTATCAAATGTAAATTGTACAATTATTTTCAGTATTGTAAATTAATAATTCATTAAAATGTGAACTCTTTTAAACAATGTAAGCTTTCAGTAGCTTCATATCAATTGTCCCTCACTCTCGTGTATATGAGATCATAAATTGGGTGAATCCCGGAGTTTTACATAAGAGGGACGCCCCACTATTGCAGCGCAATTCTGCTGCAGGTCATGATAGAAAGTTAGGTAAACAAACACGGCAACAACTCTGCAATATCTGGAAATAAAGCAAAGCAACCGAGAATAAAAAAGTGAAGTCTTTCTCGGATTCTATATCTGTTAGTTACACAAGCGTTGCATGTATATGAGAGAAAAGTGTACGCACTTCTACAGTGCATTTAAACAGGAATGCCGCTTTCTCGCTTTAAGACGCTTTCTGGTGTCCATGTAAATGTAAGTGACTTTTAGGAAATGCTTTTGTTCGGTCAGTAAGCAAAAAAACTAAAATAAAAGTGGATTAGTGCCTCATTCTAGAGAGCATTTTATTGGACAAAATTTGTGTATGACATCAAGTGCAAAATGAGTCATCAATGTTGGAAGAGATAGACAGTACATTTCAGATGCCTAAATGTGCTGAAAGTTTATTTTGTCATCTTTTAGGAGTACGCTAGCATATAGATGTTCTCAATGCTAACAGATAAGGAATTAAAGCTACAAAACTCCATTTCTGATTTCCCCTCATTTAATTCTTTCAATGACTACTTTTATAGGCCTATTTCCTATGCCTTTAGCTAATCTGTTCTCCTGTTAATATTAGATTAATCTGGGCCTTACAGAGTCGCAATGCTGTTCTGCATCAAGTGACTAAACAGTCTTCTAGGAAGTGTCCCCTCCCACCTTGTCTCTCCACAGCAGGGAGGACAGGACAACCTGAAACTCTGCGGGTTGTTTATCACGGTGTGGGCGATTATTTGAGCTCTTCGAAACGCAATTTGCTTGTGACAGAGAGCAGCAGACCACACGGGTTAATTGAGAGCGGTGATGCTCCTGGGGCAGTCCAGGACACGTGGGCATCTTGTGACTACACAATGACACAACCGACTGTGTTTCTGCACAGATATCCCTCTCAATGCAGCACCAGTGGGCCCTAAACAATCATACCCCCCTCAAGCCAAGGATGTACTCGTTTGAATAATTAGATGTTGTTTCATTTAAAAATATTCACAATCATGGGACACGTATGGACACATTATAGTTTATCTCATGGTTTGGTGAGGATGTTGCCTTGCACAGAGAGAAAACAGGACAGGACTTCTTATTAAAGTACTGTGATACTGTGCTACAGTTCTGGTGTGATATGGTAATACCATGACTCTATGACAAATACCATGGTACTGAAATTCATGTACAATGGTGTTTGCATGGTTCCTCGAGGTAATTCCAAGAATACCATAATACAACCAAGGTAGATGTCCAGAAAACAATTGTAGCACCACGGTAGCATGTCTAAAAACATGGTAATGCAATGGTACTTATTGGTACTTGTTTGTAAAAGCAGTCACTAACAAAAAAGTACCAAAAAGTACCATGGTAAAACCATGTTTTATTGGACATGTAGCATGATAAAGCCTTAGTATTTCTGAAGTGCTTTTCATAATATTCTTTTGCATGATTGCATAATATGTGGTAAAACAAATAGCTTGTATTAAGAGTGATTATCGTCATGCGACCTGCTTAACAACATGATCCTCTTAATTTTCTTGACTTGTTTGGGAGTTGTCCCATTCTGTGGAGATGGTTTATTCAGGGTTTTTCAGAGTCAAAAATTATTCAGTAGTGCACATGATCGCTCTCTTCGCTCATCTGTAAATAACTTGAAGCATGCTGGACTCGTGCGCACTTTTGTGCGCCAGAGATAATGCACACTATGCTCACATGATACATAGATGCGTGCGTCAGTTGGGAAGCTTTTAGCACTGATGAAACGTCAAACGAGATGAATGTAATTGCATTTGCTTGGATGGTCGCAGAAATGTTTTTAAACCCTGTCCATGTTTCTTAAATTCTCTCAGTCTCACATGAAGCCCTGCCCACTGATAGATAAGGCCATGCTGTGCACATGGATATTTACATATCGCAATATACATGATTTAGCAAAATCTCTATCAACTGACACTTTATATCGTCGCCACAATATATATCATCATATCGCCCAGCCCTATTGCTAAGCTATTGATAGAGTATTCTGATTGGTTTCTAGCATGTTGTTATATGGTTGCTCAGGTGTTTTTGAGTGTTTATTAGCATATGTACTCGCAAGAGTGATACAAATGGTTTTTAGCATGCTGCTAAAACATGTGACTGCCAGATTGCTTTTTGAGTGGTTTTTAGCATGCTGCTATGCTATGGCTAGAGTATTCTGAATGGTTTTTAGCATGTTGCTATCTGGTTGCTCAGGTCTTTTTGAGTGGTTTTTAGCTATGCTATGGCTAGAGTATACTGAAAGGGTTTTGGCATGTTGTTATCTGGTTGCTGAGGTCTTTTTGAGTGGTTTTTAGCATGCTGCTATGCTATGGCTAGAGTATTTTGAATGGTTTTTAGCATGTTGCTATCTGGTTGCTTAGGTCTTTTTGAGTGGTTTTTAGCATGCTGCTATGCTATGGCTAGAGTATTCTGAATGGTTTTTAGCATGTTGCTATCTGGTTGCTCAGGTTTTTTTGAGTGGTTTTTAGCATCCTGCTATGCTATGGCTAGAGTATTCTGAATGGTTTTTAGCAAGTTGCTATGCGGTTGCTCAGGTCTTATTGAGTGTTTATTAACACATTGCTAGAGTGATCTGAGTGGTTTTTATCATGTAGATATGCAATTGCTATGGTGTTCTCAGTGGTTGTTAAAGTATTCTGGGTAGTTTCATATGTTTATAAATATTTAAAAACTTTGAAAATTGTTGGCACCATTCTTACAAAGAAGAAACTTTGTGAAATGCGGAATATAAACTGCTGCAATAAAAACAAGTTTGAATTTCGCCACAAGATGTCCTTGCAGATGGAACACAAACCTGCATTTTTATTATATGATACACAGTGTTTCATGTAACATATTAGCACAGCATTCTCATAAAAGCAACGCTTATATGTCTGTAGAATCACATGATCCTTTTTTTCCTCAGTGGGAAGATCTTAATTCATCTCCAGGGAGCTTTGTGTAATCCGGCTATTCATCATGTTTAAGACCCATAAAAGAAAGAAGACAGGAGCGATTTGCTATTACATTTGCAGTCATGAAGGTGTTCTATGTGACTTCCTCAAGGACTCTTAAAGGCCCAGGCTCTTTACTACTTCTGACGCAAATGTGTGAGATTCCTGTGTTGGAATTAGCAGATATTTTGTTTTTTTTTTGTAGGGCAGTGCAATTCAGTACTCAAACTTTGAGAAGTTGTTCAAAGTCTGCATTTATTTGTCGAGGGCTCTCCTCACCTTGCAAACAGATGGACAACGGGGAAAAACAGGAGGAGGGGTGGTGAACTACAACTGGGATGGTTGCACACCAGATTTTAGTGAAGAAACAAGCTACTCTTACATTCCAAGAAAGGCATTCCACATTTCTCCTTGGCTTCTCTGTCTTTTATAACACAAAACAACAATGCATGGAAACAAGGTGACTTCCTGCTTAACTTCCACCCCCATTTTGTTTGGAGAATTGGTACAGCCTGTCTCCTCCTCTTCTTTCATTGTAATGAGGTGGTGACATCATCTGCAAACACACTGGCTGTGCCGCTGATGAAATTACAACACTGTGGCCCTCCTCGTCTGCTCTGTTAAAGGTGTCTCACAAAACCCTTCCATTGCCTTTCTTGAGTTTCAGACCAAGCTGGTCTGCTCATCTTAAACAGGTTAAAGAGTGTTGCAATTATTTAGCGGTCAACCCATCCTGGCCCCCTCCCTCTAACTGAGCAAGTCTGTAAGGTCCTGTGGGAGTATGAGCGTTTCCCTCCCTTGTGCGCCAGGAGGAGGGGCGTGTGTGTTTGAGGTTGGGGGAAGACACTGCTTTTGAATGGACAGAGTGGGAAAGACGAACAATCAGAGAGACAGCAGCATGCGTCTCTCCTCCAAGACAGACCCGTCTTCCCTGAAAGCTTTGGACTGTGTTGGAGCGTTCTTGCATTTCGCAACTGGATATCTTACCATTTAACTGGCTTTGCAGAGGAAAGAGTGTGAAGAAAGGCACGAAAACCTTTTGGATCTTTCCTGCTTTCCCACAGTTTTTTTTTTATTTATTATTATTGCTTCCTGTACCTTCCCTTTTCTGTGGTTTCCCGAGAGGTTGTGCCAAATCTGGAAATAGTGTCCCTCTCTGTCAGGGATCATGGATGTAGAGTGGGCATCCTTGGGCCCCGAGGGCTTCTACCAGGAGCCCAGCTACCCCGCTCATGTGGCCTTCAACTACAACCAGCTCGAGGGGCGGTTCAAGCAGCTTCAAGGTAAGATATTGCCGCAGGAAGTGGGGTGCATTGTTTCCAGGCGTTGCTATGCAGGGTGTCCACTACGATGAATAATTCATGAGGTTCTAGTGACTTGACTGATATTTTGTTATCAGGGGGAGTTCTGTTGCTTCCACTTATCCACACGGAAAGGGTGGCATGAATGCAATATGTGGTGGAAAGGTTCTTGGGTGAGTTTCAGACCGGATTAGTGCAAAGGATTTTAACAACCCCCCCCCCAAAAACATGCCAAACAGTCTACATTTACGTTTGGCTCCCCCAAGTCAGTAAGGAGGCAGCCTTACCATAATGGGTCGTCAAGGACAACAATGGAAACCTGGGAAGGTGGGAGTGGCTGTTTTGTTCTGCTGACCTCAGTGATAGTGGCACGTTTCTTAATGTTGCTGGATTTGCAGCTCTTTTCAGCTTTGTATGCATTTAAATAGAATCTGCCAATGACTATAGTCATTTATTTTTTTAATAGACAAAGGGCTTAAGTATACCCACATGAGGCCTAGCTCTCCTTTGTTGCTACACATTGGTTAAATAGTTTACCAAAGGAGTCATATAGTTGCTTGACTTACTAATGGTACACTTTAGATTTACTTGGTGTTTACCAAACTGGTTTCGCAGGAATAGTTGTGTTTTAGATGTTGTTACAGCATCTTATTTGTATCTTTTCTGATTTGGTGACTCATGGGTTGATCAATAGGCATCCAACCAGGCATTTGGCATTTCACTTAAACTATTAACTAAGTTTGTTGTTACTGTAGCGTGAATGTGTTGGCAGAGCTCTGGTTTTTGTTTGATGGCCCCAGCGCTCAAGTATGGCCAATGATTTTACATATTACTTTTCATAACCCAAATATGCATTGTGAATAGTCACCCATGCTTGACATGGTTGAAGAAACATGATTAGTAAGATACATTTATTAGTCTCTTTAGATAGATAGATAGATCGACCAATCGATATTTGTGTGTTGCTAATCAGTAATCCAGGTTGGCCCTGCCTCACACGAATAAGCAGTTGTGGGATGAAAACTTGACCTTTAACCTGTAATGTATCATAGATTGAGGGATTCAGACTCATGTCAGGCTGTTAAATAACTTAATGTGGTAAAGCTGAGATAAACCACCTTGCCATCAAAATCCTACTCCGCAAAATACTTTTAATGTGAATTGCCATGCTTAAAACAAACCTTTTTTTAATTATTTGCCAATTGCATTTAGCAGACAAGCAGTTGAAGGGATATTCCAGGTTCAATACAAGTTAAGCTCCATCATTAGCATTTGTGGCATAATGTTGATTACCTCAACTCATCCCTTTATTCTTTTTGTTTTTTATTTATATAAAAGCAAAAATCTGTGACTGAGGCACGTAAAATGAAACAAAATGGGGCCAAATTTTGGAGGATTTAACGGAAATCCAGGGCTCTAGACTAAAAAATGGCTTAGGAGCCATTGGCTCCTTAACTGAAACATTAAGGAGCCAATTGGCTGTTTTTAGTCGCCAAATCATATAATTGCTCGATTTAGATGGAAAGCAGAAAAAATGGAAGACAGCTGATAACCCATTAATCTGAGGTTTAATAAACAGTTATATAGTTGAGGAGATATGCAAGTTTGCATTCCCCTTTTGTCTCATCAATGTTCACATCCCTTTCATAATTTATACAAATATAAGAGATTTTTATTATTTAGTACCGCCCTTCAGAATCTACTTCATACATAATACATTTTTTATATATAAGAAGCCCGAAATACACATGGGACTCTTATTTTGAAATGTCTGCGCTCCCTGTTGTGGACACACTGACGGAAGATTCACTTAGAAAGTGACTTTGATTCAAACTGCTCACCTGAGCTCCACAGTTCAAACCCTCAGTTCTTTTCGGGTGATTTATGAAAAAGACCCGGCTCAAAAGAATCATTTGTTCATGACTCTCTCGTGCTGGGTTTGTTGTTGTGTGCGGTGCAGCGACCTCATCACAACAGACTGAATTTAATAACTCACAAGATGATATCTGATAAAACTGCATATGAATGCACACAACCCGACTGTCACCATTGGCGACCAGATTAAAAATGATTGTTGCAATCAACTAGTTTTGGTTGCATTTGCGAACATTTAAGTCACAGTCTGGAGCCCTAAATGTGAAGTTTATAATTTTATAAAAGCTCACATTAATTCTTCTGTTAAAACTCATATAGTATTTGAGCTATAAATTTGTTTAAATTGTCATTTTACAGTCGGTTTTGGGGTTTGTTGACATTACATCGCCATGGCTACAAAGTTGTAAAAGTGACTATAGCTTTTCACAGAAAATGATAGGAAGCTATTTTATCACACTAAGATCATGTTTTCATGCATATTGTTTACGTCTTGTGGCTATACTTTTGAAACAGTGATTATTTTAACGTTTACAGATTGACCCCCATTCACCTCCATATTAAGTGACTTACTGAAACCTCGATTTTTGCTCTTTTTTTTTTTTTTACGAAAAGGAGGGACAAGTTGAAATCAAAATATTTGTGGTTACCGGTATCAACATTGTGCCACAAATACGTTTGATTGAGCTTAACTTGTATTGAACCCGGAATATTCATTTAATCTGTAGTGCATACTTGTGTAATACACAACAGGTGTTTTGAGTTTAAAATGGGTTTAGGTTTTGTATTTATTGATTTTATTTGCTATCATAGGGACATGTATAATGCTTTTATTGTCAGAAGTTACAAATATTTGCAGACTCAAAGGCAGGAAGCTCTGTGTATTATAATGCTCCCCAAAAATCCATACTGACTACACAAGAACATTCTTCAAGCCTCTCTAGACAATACCGATTAGCCAAGATAAATTGTAGATTCTTGGATTGCTTCTTGCGCTATTGTCCAAAGCCTGAGGACGAACTTCATAGTCTAAACAAATTCAACTGCTTGCTTCTTTTCCTCACTAAGTTTACTCGCTAAAGCTGCATCCAGCCGTTCTTTGACGTCTTTCTTTACGTAACTGGACTCAAACGGATCTTCAGAAACTGGCTGCTGTGAGGGAAAGCTCACAGGAGCTCACGGGTTGCGTGCTGAAGCAGATCTTTTGTCCTCTGTGCGTCTTCCTGCCAAGCCGCCTGTCTCTCAATCTGGTCTTCTCAATGACCTTCTGTTCCACTGACAAGGATATGGCAGACGAAAGCGAGACCGAGTGAGTTGTTGGACTCCCGAGTGATTGTGAATGGGCCTGGGAGGGTTGGGTCACAGTGAGGAAATGAGTTGTTGGATGCTAAACTCATTTGATTCACTCAATAAAGTGTTGTGGAGTTACTGGAGGGTTGGACCCTTAGCTGGTCTTGTGATGTAAACATCTCAACAGGGCCGTAACTGGCAACTCCCCTGTTGAGTGACAGAAACATGAGAAGAAGTCGTTTCTGAAGCAATGAAGGGAACCGCAGAGAGAAGGCAACTCTGTAAAAGCTGGTTGAATCAGCCATCCAGAATCACAGAGTATTTAAAGGGATAGTTCACCCAAAAATGAAAATCCTGTTGTCATATACTCCCGTTCAATAGCAACTCAAAACACTGGATGTGAAACTATCTTACTATATAAAAAAAAAAGCAGGAAGTTAAGCGTAAAATGCCAAAATTATTTTTAAATGTTTCTCTTTTTTTGGTGGCATATGAATCATGTAGAACATCTGATGTGTGATGCACGAATGCTCACGTTGTGTTCCCCTCCTTCTGAAACTAAGGGTGCGGTTTAAATCAGTGAACCTGAAAACAACAGAGCAATTTCAGTTAGCATCGAATTCTTACATCTTTGCCCATGAACGCTCGCCAAAAAGACACCGCATCTTAAAAAGATAATCAGGTCGGTCGATTTGATTCCTTATCAGTAGGAATCTGCTTCAAACCCTAGTGAGCTGCCTTCCTTTCTTTCCAAATGGATTTTTTTTGTGCAATTTCTAGTGAAAAAAATGTATTAATAAATGTCAGCCTAATTAGACTAAGATGATTTGCCTTTCTTCACTTCTTTTAGAGGGTCTTCCAAAGAGACCGGCTGAAAAGTGCTCCAAACCCTCTTAAACCAGCTAACAGATCAACCTGACTAGGCCAGGAAATTAGCTAAGACCAAGCTGGTTTAAGCTAGTCTTAGCAGGTTTAAGCTTGTCTCACAAAAAGCCTTGCCTAGCTATCCACTCTAAAACCAGCCAACAGACAGGCCTGACCAGGCCGGGATACCAGCTAGGACCAGTAAGCCATCTATGGCTGGTTCAAGCTGGTCTCTCAAAAAGCCTGGTCAAGTTGGCCAACTGAAAAGTGCCACCAACCCCTCTAAAACCTGCCAACAGACCAGCATGACCAGGCTGGTAGACCCGTGAAAACCAGCAAACCATCATTGGCTTGTTTAAGATGGTCTCATAAAAAGCCTGGCCTAGCTGGCCAGCTAAAAAGTGCCTCAAACCCTTATAAAACCATACATCAGACCAGCCTGGCCAGGAGACCAGCTAAGAACAGTATACTATATTTGACTGGTTTAAGATGGACCTAGGTGGTTTAAGCTGGTCTCCTAAAAAGCCAGATATAGCTTGCTATTTGGAAAGTGCCCTAAACCACAATAAAACCAGTTAACAGACCAGCCTGATCGTACAGCAAATTATAATAGGCTGGTTTAAGATGGTCTTAACTGGTTTAGACTGGTCTCCCCAAAAAATCCCGGTTTAGATGGCTATTTGGAAAGTGCCCCAAATCCCACTAAAACCAGCATACCTGCCTGAACTGGCCCGGGAGACCAGCAAAGACCAGCCAATTATCTTAGGCTGGTTTAAGAAGGTCTTAACTGGTCTCCCAAAAAGCCTGGTCTAGCTGACAAGCTAAAGTCCCCTTAACTCCTCTAAAACGAGCCAACAGACCAGCCTGACCAGTCCGGGAGAACATTTAAGACCAGCAAACCATCTCAGGCAGGCTTAAGCTGTTTTTCAGAAGGGCACAATGGCATCACATACTGTAAATCTGGAATGTGTTTCCCTCACTAAGACAGAATGTTCCAGGCGAATATTCATTTGTCATTGCCTTTCTTTAACACTGAAGGAACTGTGAGTTTTCCCGGATGCCACAATAGGAATGTCATCACTTAAAATGTGGCACGATAAATATGCATCTGCGTTCTCGTGTTTGTTTAAATGTGAGAAATGTATTAAATGAATCGCTTATTATATGAGATGTAAAATCATCTCTCACTCGAAGCATAGAAATACATTCACTTTTTTTTGCAAAATTTTTAGAAAAATGTTTAGACAAAAAAATTGACCTTACTTACTTTCCTAATGTTTATTTTTTTTTTGCAAAATTCAGTGGTTTGGGAACTGAGAACTGGTTCTTATTCAGAACCGGTTCCATTTTTACAAAAATATTGGAACCGAATAATTTTCAGTACTTTCTTGTTCGGTTAACGGTTCTTGAACAGGAATTCTTTTGCCGATACGGATGGGACAATGTGTTAAATAAGAACTCTCACAATGTTTGCTGTGCAACCTTTCACAAAAACACCTCTCTTGAATCTACAGCACGAAACATACATTGCACGATTCCCAAACAAATGATTGTTAAGAGTTGGTTCTTTTGAATCAACAGCGCAAAGCATTGGTGTGCAACCTCCCAAATGAATCATAACATTTGTTAAATACCTCCCTCTTTAGTTAAACTTGCTCGTTAACCGTTTGTTTTTATAATGTTTCGGCAAAGTATAAAAAATGTCTTCGTCTTTCAAACAACTTTTATTTCTGCTGATGTCATCAAGGCCATGTGGGCGGGGAAAGAATTGTATGAACCAATAATATCAGAGTTATTATTGGGATCCAGTCAAATCCCAAAGGATAAAGTCAAGCCCGACCCTACATTTATATCCCACTGAATATTTCGTTTTCACATGGAAGTATTTCAGACATCAAGGAGGTTATATGTACTGCGATATGTCATATGTTTCTCATCAGCACACAAAAATGCACATAAACACATAAACTGGCCATAAATAAACTGAATACACAGAAATGTTTTCAAATTCATGTTTTTATAATTTTTACTGTAATAGAAATACTCTTTTGCATTGTGGGTTTAAGCAGTAAGTGTTGAAATTCCAGGTTTATTTCCGAGCCTTGTGCTGAAGTGACTGCTAAACATGATTCTATGACCTCAGCGACCTGTCCACTCCACACCACACAGGAAGTCTTAGGAATTCCATTCTGCTGACGTTCACACCACAGGATGCAGATAAATCCGAGAGAGGAAAAGGAAGCCACCCCTGGACTACCTTTCTTAGTCGCTCCAAAGCAGCTTTCTCGTTACCATTTTATGTGACAAGACGTCTTACTTCATTCGGTCTAGTCTCGGATGGACATCTTTGACACTTTGTTCAGAGTAGTAAATATTTTGTATGAAAAGCTGATCACACTTCACATCTGTGACCATCTAAGACTTGCTCCTCTCATATTTCTGCATTGAAATGTTTCATCCATGTTGTGCAACTTTGAATCCACAGCCAGCATAAATTTTGAGAGGTGTAGGACTCTTAAGTGATGTGAAGAATGCTGTGGTCTGGTCTTTCTGCTTTTATTAGCCTTTATAATTAAGCAACATGCACTCGTGAGTAATACATACAGTACAAGTGATATTTTCTGAGTTGAGGGTCGGGTTAACCCAACCGAAGACTTCCCTTTCCTGTCTCGCTCAAGACATGTAAGAGGTGAATTCCATTTAAAAGGGAGCACCAGTTTGTCCTACTTACAAAGTGAGCACATACACAAAGTCACTACCACTTCATTTTTAACGAAGTGCATTAAAACGTTTTTTTCCCCCAAAAATTTACAATTTCTGATAATAATGATTACAAATGGCAAAATTGCTAGAGATGCACGGATCAGATACCTTGATCGGTATCATCTCTGATACTGATGTTTTTAAAAGGATCAGGTATTGGTCCGATGAGCCTGATCCAAATCTGATACTGTGTGTAAATCATGGTCATTACCATCAATCTCCCAAAAAATCCCAAATAAAGTAGTCCATGTGGGTCATGCATTTTATTGAAAGACTCTTGAAGTCATACGATCGTTCAGTGAATCTCAAAAGGCTTTGGATTGTGATCGCAACAGGAGCAATTCACAACATTTTGAATGAAAAGCATGTTAAACTACTGTGATCTAGCCCACATACAGACACTTTAACGTCACCATCGGTAGAGTGTCAAAATTAAAGCCCCATTGTTTTAAAGTAAAGAAAATATGACTGAAATATATTAATATTTAATAAAAAATGTCATAATAATTATTAATTTTATTGTTGTTATTATTGTTATTATTAACAGCAACATCAGTAACAATAATTATAATTATAATTAATATTATTAATAATATATAATAAAAAATTATTATACGTTTTTTTTAATTTTTAAAATACAATAATATTAAAGTTAGGTTAAAAATAATACAAAATATCTGTGATCGAGAAGTGGACTGATATCGTATTACTGTGAACAAAACATACAATTTCTTAATAGGATAAACATTTTTGATATAATACTTTTCGCTCTCTCTCGGTTTTATTATGAAATAATGTGTAGTTAGATGTTTGTGTATCTTTACATATAAAAAAGTTCCCCCCGCGGCCTGTGTAGCTCAGCGAGTAAAGACGCTGACTACCACCCCTGGAGTCTCAAGTTCGAATCCAGGGCATGCTTAGTGACTCCAGCCAGGTCTCCTTAGCAACCAAATTGGCCCAGTTGCTAGGGAGGGTAGAGTCACATGGAGTAACCTCCGGTCGCTATAATGTGGTTCTCGCTCTCGGTGTGGTGAGTTGTGCGTTGATAACGCGGAGAATAGCGTGAAGCCTTCACATGCGCTATGTCTCCGTGGTAACACGCTCAACAAGCCATGTGATAAGATGCACGGATTGACCTTCTCAGATGCGGAGGCAACTGAGATTCATCCTCCACCACCCGGATTGAGGCGAGTCACTACGCCACCACGAGGACTTGAAGCGCATTGGGAATTGGGCGTTCCAAATTGGGGAGAAACGGCTGTAGAATAAAATAAAATAAAAAATACCCCCAATAATTTCCACAAAGTGAGGTATACACTGTAGGTATTCTAAACCAATTAAGAAAAAAACAACACTGGTATCGGTCGATACTGAGAGTTTAGGTTTCAGAATCGGATCGGAAGAGAAAAAATGGGATCGATGCGTCCCTAAAAATTACTTTCTTGAAGTCATTGTTTGTACAATTTGACTTTTTTTAAAAGGGTCCTTTGTGAAAAGGTTCCAGACCCTATGAGTAGCATCCCCTTATTGCAGTGCGCAAAGATGCCATCTGGAACTTGTTCAAGATGATTGCTGTATGTTATCACTGAGAGATTAATGAAAGTTGAATACAGATATTTGGTATACAATCACACAACCTAGTAGTTTTTGTTCTTCGTAGCTTTTTCAGATATTCTTATAAACACATGGACAATATTATCTCTTGTTGCAGGGAAGGGTGTGGTTTGCTTTGCGGTCAGAAAACAACGATTTTGAGGATACCGGAAATGGCAATAAATCAACAAACTCTGAGCTCTCTGAGCTTCCCATCTGGCCTAAACTGATTTTGAGACCGTATAGACAAGAGGGCCAGCGATTTCTGTCAAAAGTTCGACATTGACACCGTTCCTGCCCCCCACATCGGAGCAAACCCCCTGACCTGATCACAAATCCAGACTCCAGTATTGATTTATCCGAACACTACAGCCTGTTCTGCCCAATGGCCTGTAAATTCAACCTCAATTCCAGATGTCATTTAGTTGACTTTGCTATTGCCCTTAAAAATCTATTAAATCAAATGTTCCTGTTATTTTTCCTTAAATCACTTGTATTGCACAACGTTTTGCCGATATCCCTGTAAGCGATTTTTATCATAGTGTAACCATGATTTTTCTTTTTTTTAATAAACGAGGAACGAGTCAAAATTATGATTTTGGTAATCAACATTATGCTGCAAGTGCTGTCGTTTGCGCTTAACTTGTGCTGAACCCAGAATGTTCCTTTTTAGGGGCTTTCACACTTGGTTCGACTGCCTGTTCCGAACCCGAGTTCGATTGCTCCCCCCTCCCCCCGATGGACTGTGTTCACATTATATATTTGTATCCGAACCACGGTACGCTTGCGTCATCAAGCTGCAGCTGGTGCGTAATCGTGTTGCTTGATAACCGCGAAATGAAAAGGCGTCAAAATTCAATGAATAGACTTGCTCGGTTCACATTTGTTCTTCTTTTTTTTAACCTTTGGTTTTGTTTTCAACATCAAGATACAGAAACATACTTGCGTCTGTCTGCCGCAAAAATACTGAAATCGTTCAAAAGACAGCGGGCTGTCCGCCGAAGACAATTTTTGCGAAGGCAAGCAGAAATCATCTCTCTGCTTGCAGTGCGTGTGCGTAGCGTCAGTCCCGCTTTTCGTCAAGGTAAGTGTATACACACACACACACACACACACGCACCGCAAAGTAAACCCTTTCCGCTCATTTTGAAAGTGACGCGTGTGAGACTGACGACCACATTATACGTCATCAATAGCGGTTCACTTCCGCGGTTTGGTTCGATTGCGTTCATATCAGCAGCGAACCGTACTGGAGTTCACATGAACCGTACCCCAGACCACTTTTTTAAGCAGACCCGAGTACGGTTCGCGGGTGCGCACCCGAGTTCGAAAGACAGCGTTCACATCATCCAAACGAACCGAACTCTGACATCATTCGAACCGGGGTGCGCACCAAAAGTGCTAGTGTGAAAGCCCCCTTAGTCTTCTTGGCACATGGAGAGGAAGATTATCAGTGAATAATGTCCTGACGTTGGGTGTTGTTTTAGCTCACAATCGTATGGACTACTTTTATGAGGCTTTGTGTCCTTTTTGAAGCTTGAAAGTTCCAGTCCCCATTCATTGCAATTGTATGGAAAAGAGCAGCCAGTACACTCTTCAAAGTTCCTCCATTTTTTAAATGCTAGGTGGTTGAGTAAATGGTGAAAGAACTTTCATTTTTGGGTGTACTATCCCTTTAAGTCAGCATAAACAAACTTAAGCCTTCTAGATGAGCTGCGTTTGATGCGTTTTTAACACGTCCATTTATTTTGAAACCACTTTAACTGCTCTATATAGTGTTAGCGGTGAGATTGCAGTGTTAGAGACTTAAAATGGGTAGACTGGATGTGTTTACCCAACATTAAGTCCAGATGCATTCCTGCAGTCTTGCCCGCGGTTCTTGCCAGGCCTGCGGGGAGTAACACTGCCGCCATTGTTTGCACTACCCACAGTCCTCTGGGAGTATGCGCAGGCCTGGCTAATATGTAGCGTTTGGTGGCATTGGTTGTGATGTTATCAGCTCACAATGCAGACATAGTTCTGTGAGACTTCATTCTGAAACTTAAAGTCGTTTCTGTTGCGACCTTGAAGCAGAGAGGAGCATGTTACAACAAGCTCTTATTGATGTTTGATGCCATTTCTTCCTCACAGATGTTTCCGTTCATAGAGGAAAGAAAAGCAGCAATGTGATCTATTTAATATCTCAACTGGGTCTCTTATATAGCAATACACTTAAATGGAGACTTTTGCTGAGCATCAAGTCGGATGCATCAGAGTGTGTATTGACATGAGGCATGAGGCCTCCACATTGGATTGGTTGGATGTATAATTTCTTTGCTTTCATAGTCACGGTGTCGCCTTTGAAAAATAACTCGTCAGTTCAGCACATGCCGTTTACTTTCATAAGTTTGTTTGTCATTGTCTATAAAGCGTAGAGTGTGTACATATGCTCCCAGTGTGTGATCTTTACAGCATTACAGAAAGATCGTTGTGGGTTAAAGTGGTAGAGTCATACGGTAGAGTGCAACAGTTTGGTTCCGGAAGTAAAAATCCCATTCATGTTTTCTGTAGGCGAATTTATTTCAATAACATAGAAATGTTTAAGGTTGTTAATCAATGGTAAATTCTTCTTTTGAAGCCATCAGTCCATGTTATGTCAACGGAGTTAAAATCTGAATTCCTGGTGAAGAAATTCACTATCCATGATCCTGAAGAGATCCACCAATCAGAGATCTGCAGCAAACAAGTACGCCAGAAGAGCTCTGAAGATATCGTATTACAGTATTATTTTAGTAAACACACAAAAAACGTATTATTATTGGGAAGAACGGCTGAATTTCTCTTTAAATAATCATTTGTAAGTGCCTTTTTTTGCGAAATGTCACACATTTTCAGATTTGTTTTATGGCTTACAATGACTTTACTGGAGTTTAAAGTACTTCGTTTTAAATAATCGTTCACCCAAAAATCCTTTACTCACCCTCATGCCATTCTTCTGCTGAACACAAAGATTTTTAGAAGAATATCTCAGATCTGTAGATTTATTCAATGCAAGTGAATGGTGGCCAGAACTTTGAAGCTCTAAAAAGCACATAAAGGCAGCATGAAAGTAATCCATATGACTCCAGTGGTTTAATCTTAGTCTTCAGAAGTGATATGATTGGTGTGGGTGAGAAACAGATCAATATTTAAGTCCTTTTTTTACTGTAAACCTCCACTTTCATTTTTAAAGTCTTCTTTTGTTTGTGGCAATTCACATTCTTCATGCAAATCACCACCCAATGGGCAGAAAGGAGAATTTATAGTGAAAAAGAATGAAATATTGATCTGTTTCTTACCCACACTTATCATATCGCTTCTTATGGATTACTTTTATACTGCCGTTATGTGATTTTTGGAGCTTCCAAGTTCAAATCATCATTCGCTTGCATTGTATGGACCTACAGAGCTGAAATATTCTTCTGAAAATTTAATTTGTGTTCTGCTGAATAAAGAAAGTCACGCACATCTGGGATGGAATGAGAGTGAGTAAAAGAGACCATTTTCATTTTTTGGCGAACTATCCCTTTAGGTGCTGTTTATGGTCCCAGATCTGGATGCGTTTGACCCTTTGATCTTTGGCCTCCCTCACTGGCAGGTGCGGCTCTTCCTCTGTTTGTTGATTCTGTTTTGTTTTGGGTCTCGATGACCTCTCTCTCTCCTTTCTCCCTTCATTTTCTGTCTGTCTCTCTGATTTAATAACAGTCCCGTGTCAGACTCTCAGGTTGGGGGAAGGTGCGGTCATCCTGTCATCTTTAACACACATGGGTCAACCAGGAAAAACACTTTTGTCTTGCATTGAAGGCGGGAGAACAATTGAATCCGATGCTTACGTCTGTGCAAGGATATGGAATGCAATAACAGGAACATTGGGAGGATTATAAATAAATGATCTTCTCTGTTTATGTATTTGAATCGCTCGTCCGAGGGCGGAGCCCGTAGACTAGCATAAATAAACACGGCCACCCCTATGTCAGATGTACATTGTCTCATTTGATTGGTGGGGAATTGTCTGCAAGCATATGAATTATGGGACAATGGTGGAAAATGGCTGAAATGTGGCAGAGTGGTTTAACATTTGTCAGGAACAACAGAAAAGTGGTGGCTCTTTTAGCAACACAGTTAACATTTTTGTTTCACATAGACTATTTGAATCCAAGGTTCCCAAGATTGTTTTGGGTAAAATGTTGCAATATATTTGGGATCATATCAATGGCCTGATTTCTTCCAGAGACAGTACAGGAGGAGATGGGACACAACATATTATAAATGGGAGAATCATACAATTGAATACTGTTTGGCAGATCTAGGAATTAAAGTCCCATCCTAATGTGAAAAGAAAATGCCTTTGTGATAGAGGCATTAGCTGCACCAGCTGAAAAAACATCATTATGCTACCATTGTTGTCAGACTTTTCTGCTGATTTGACATGTTATTTGCTCGTAATCTTGACAAAACTTTCCCCATTCAATTAGAGAGGAGTTGCACTTGTTTCCACAGAAAATAGTGTCCCGCAGGGCTGCCCAAAGGTCTTATGAACACAGAGTGACTGAGTGACCTGACTTCCCAAAAAGGGACTTTGCTTCTTCCTAGAAATGTAGTTCATACCAGTCTAAATATAGCAAATAAAACCAGGAAACTATGAATTTACATTTACATTTATGCATTTGACAGACGCTTTTATCCAAAGCGACTTACAGTGCACTTATTTCAGGGACAATCCCCCCGGAACAACCTGGAGTTAAGTGCCTTGCTCAAGGGCACAATGGTGGTGGCCGTGGGGTTCGAACCAGCGACCTTCTGATTAACAGCCCTGTGCTTTAGCCACTACGCCACCACCACTCCGATGATTTTTGAATGATTTTTGATCATCAGCTTAGCTCATGAATATTAACTAACTTTCACAAATGTTTGAAAGGTGAGTGCTAGTCATAGTAGGATTACCATTTAAGTATCCCTTTACATTTAAATACATTTAAAAAAAAACCTTTCTAATCAAGATTTATAACTGTATATTTGGATTTATAAATATATATTCAGATGTATAACTGTATAGTTGGATTTACAACTATATATTTAGAATTTATAACTATTTATGCTTATTTATAACTAATTGGATTTGCATATATTTGAATTTATAGCTTTATATTTGGATTTGCAAAAATATTTCCAAGATGTACAACTAGATTTTCAGATTTATAACTTTATATTTGGATTTACAACTATATATTTGGAATTTCTACAGTATACTTTATATTCATATTTATAAATGCATATATATATATTTGGATTTGCAACTATATATTCAGATTTATAACCATGTGTTTTGATTTACAATTATATATAGTGATTTACAACTATACATGCAAGATTTACAACTATATATTTAGATTTATAACTATATATTCTTAAATATTGTAACTATAATCACATTTATAACTATATGTTTGGATTTACAACATTAGATTCAGATATTCAACTACATATTCAAGTTTTACAACTATATATTTATATTTGTTACTTTTTGTCTGTATTTTCAACTACATTTTCAGAATATCTAACTATTTATTCAGATTTATAGCTATATATATTCTATATATTTGTATTTAAAACTATATATTTGTATTTATAGCTTTATACTCTATTTTCAACAATATAATCAGAATATCTAACTATATATTCAAGATTTACAACTATATATTTGGATTTATAGCTATATATTCAGATTTGCAACCATATAATCAGAATATCTAACTACATATTCAGATTTACACTATATATTCAGAATATATTTTTTTTATTTGATTTTAGAGTTTTTTACTATATATTCAAGATTTACAACTAGATATTTGGATTTATAGCTTTATACTCAGATTTACAACCATATAATCAGAATATCTAACTATATATTCAGATTTCAACTATATATTCAGAATATAAAAAATATATATATTTTTTATTTTTAACTATATATTCAGATTTGCAACTATATATTTGGATTTATAACTATATTCAGAATTTCTAACTATATATTTGGGATTTTATATATATATATATATATCAAGGATGTCTCTCAAGGATGTGCATTATAGTGACTTTATTCTGGTTAAGGGAATTCACTTAGCATGGTAAAATTACTGTAACATACAGCGAGTTCCAGTTATCATGTGTTAAATTCAGAGCCTTAAATGTCGCTTTCTCTTCCTGCAGATGAACGAGAGGCCGTACAGAAGAAGACCTTCACCAAATGGGTCAACTCGCACCTGGCACGTGTCTCATGCCGGATCACGGATCTTTATATGGACCTGCGAGATGGACGGATGCTCATCAAACTGCTGGAGGTGCTGTCCGGGGAGAGACTGGTGAGCGAGAATGCTTTCAGAGTCATGATCTCATCAACAGCAGGCGAAACCATCAAAATTAGCATAAATGACAATGTTCTTATCTGGCTGTGGGTGGTTTGGTCCTCCGTTTTGAAGAGGTGTAATTATTTTGTCATTATTTGATGACCGGTTGTGCTGGCTCAAATTTTGTCATTCAAATAACTGTACTTGAGCAGCGTGTTCGGTTACTAGCCCTGTTTGGATGACTAGCCCAGTGGTTTTGCTTTCACTCAGGCAATTATCCACATGCATCATCTAATTGCTGAAAACGGCTTTTTCCTGTTCAGAGAATAAGCGAGGACAGCTTTCGAAGAGTTTGGAGAAAATTGCCTCTTAAATGGAAAGCTTTTACAGCGCATTATTTAGGTTGGTTTATCTCAGCTACCGTTCACACCTTCCCAGATGGAAATTGCCTGGAAATAAACGGACTAGTAGATGGATGAATCTGACAAAACCTGTCAAGAACATGTCTGGGTCAGATTTCCCCCAAAATTCAAACATAAGAAATTATATTTTGGAAAAAGAACATGAAGCCTGTTTTTTTATTTGTTTGTTTGTTTGTTTGTTTGCATTGTGACCTTTAGGAACCGCCAAAAAAAAAACAAACTATTTTTTGTCTGTCAGTTCATCAACATACATTCTCAATATGAATAATGAGACGAGAATATGTTACCTGTTTCCTATCAAATTAAATTATATTTATCTGATAATACAATAAGTAGTAGAATACAATATTAAGAGATATATCACATACTACAAAATCTCAAGATTACTTATTTTTGTCACTTTAAGGACATTTCCTGCCAATTCTCATTAACACAATGTGGTGTATATATATATATATATATATATATATATATATATATATATATATATATATATATATATATATATTATTATTATTATTATTATTATTATTATTTAAATATTCATTAATTAAGATATGTTCTTAATTGTCACAAAAATAATGTCACCGTGCAAAAATATTTTAATGTTAATACAAATAGTCTTAATTTTTCTTATATGTCCTAATATTGGATAAGTTGATAGAAATAAGAAAAAACTGTTAAATATATATATATATATATTTTAGATTCCTTATATTTCTTATATAAGATTCCTTATGTGTTTTTGTCACTTTCAGTGGCATTTCAAGGACATTTTTCCACCAATTCTCATTAAAATGATGTGAAAAAATTATTATAATATTTAAAGTATGTATTCGTAATCATTTATATGCTTATTTTTAATGAAAATATTGTCACAAAGAAAAAAACGTCTTATAAAAAAAAAAATAGGCCTTAGATTTCTCTTTTGATTTTGGGGTGAAATAAGACATGTTGTTTGTGAAATCCACCAGTTTGGATTTTAATATCAGCTATAAGTCGCAGGTTATTATTTCCCAGGACTCATATTGAGAGCACCAGACGTCTCCTCCTCCCGAGTTGATCCACAGTTAAACTCAAACTTCTCAAACGGGTCATGAACTTTGTGTTTGAAGAACAGTTTAGGGTGCTTAGATAAGACGCAGAATACACAGAAGTTATTGAGGTTGTATTCTTGACCCAAATGACAATGTTTAAACTGAATAATAGACACTGCCAAATAAAATAAAACATGCATTCTTAATCAGTTCATTTGTCTTGTTTTACAGTAAAATATCTAAACTTGAGACCACCTCCAAAAGTAGCAGAAGTGGACAAATTTCAAAACATTTGGACCCCTTTTACTCCTGTCTTTAGCATCTTTCTGTTTCAAACAGATCACCAAAACGGAACTTAATACCTGGTGTAAACGCGCTAAAATTTAGACAACACCAGCAAAGAAACGTGATAAAATTGACCAATGGAGCAAGACAAAATACATTCATATCTGACACACATTCTCTGAAAATACAGGAAATATTTTAAGCTCTCATGCATTTATGCTTCTCAGGTGAATTTACCTTGTTTTAGGCATATTTAGATATTTTTATTGGAATATCTTCAGTAACTCTCTAAGAAATGTTTACTAGGTCATTATGAAAAGCCTTCTATAAATGGAGGAATTATGAAACATGAGAACTCATTACTCAGTCATGATTACAATGCTCACGTGTGTGGAAAACATGCCACACCGCAGCCACGTGTAACCGCAGCGTTTGTGTTCACACATGCTTTCACTATCTCTCAAGGCCCTCCTTTTACACTTCCTCTGCGTTCTTCACCAAGGCCATACAACTGCCTGTACTTCCAACAAGTCGCATCCTAATTTAACTTATCCTGCAACGAGGGACACAATTCTGTAGTGGATAAAGATGGTGAAACTCATCGTTGTGTTTGGTCAAAGTGAAGCTGAGCTTCTGATGCCACCATGCCATCGATATCAGTTTGATCGTGAACTGTGGTAGAACCGTTTTACATGAATTATAAAAGGCATTCATTTCCTTCGAATGTGACTGTACTTCCCCTTTCATCAGCTTATCTAATCTTTATCTGTGCTCATATTTCATTCCAAAGAAGTTCATTTGATGCTAGCAGGGCTGTTGTCGATGTGTTTGAACAGTTTTTGCCGAGACTTGCCCTCACAGATACGGTACAAGGGCAAGTGTCCAAACAAAACAGTGATTCATTGCAAACGCATTCCTCATTAAGTGAAAGTCACAATCTGTAAATAGAGCATGTCAGCAGATTTCCTTTATACAGTTGGCCAACATGGGTTTACATATATGTGTGTGTGTGTGTGTGTGTGTGTGTGTGTGTGTGTGTGTGTGTGTGAATATATATATACAGTGAGGAAAATAAGTATTTGAACACCCTGCTATTTTGCAAGTTCTCCCACTTGGAAATCATGGAGGGGTCTGAAATTGTCATCGTAGGTGCATGTCCACTTTGAGAGACATAATCAAAAAAAAAAAAATCCAGAAATCACAATATATGATTTTTTAACTATTTATTTGTATGATACAGCTGCAAATAAGTATTTGAACACCTGTCTATCAGCTAGAATTCTGACCCTCAAAGACCTGTTAGTCTGCCTTTAAAATGTCCACCTCCACTCCATTTATTATCCTAAATTAGATGCACCTGTTTGAGGTCGTTAGCTGCATAAAGACACCTGTCCACCCCATACAATCAGTAAGAATCCAACTACTAACATGGCCAAGACCAAAGAGCTGTCCAAAGACACTAGAGACAAAATTGTACACCTCCACAAGGCTGGAAAGGGCTACGGGAAATTGCCAAGCAGCTTGGTGAAAAAAGGTCCACTGTTGGAGCAATCATTAGAAAATGGAAGAAGCTAAACATGACTGTCAATCTCCCTCGGACTGGGGCTCCATGCAAGATCTCACCTCGTGGGGTCTCAATGATCCTAAGAAAGGTGAGAAATCAGCCCAGAACTACACGGGAGGAGCTGGTCAATGACCTGAAAAGAGCTGGGACCACCGCTTCCAAGGTTACTGTTGGTAATACACTAAGACGTCATGGTTTGAAATCATGCATGGCACGGAAGGTTCCCCTGCTTAAACCAGCACATGTCAAGGCCCGTCTTAAGTTTGCCAATGACCATTTGGATGATCCAGAGGAGTCATGGGAGAAAGTCATGTGGTCAGATGAGACCAAAATATAACTTTTTGGTCATAATTTCACTAACCGTGTTTGGAGGAAGAAGAATGATGAGTACCATCCCAAGAACACCATCCCTACTGTGAAGCATGGGGGTGGTAGCATCATGCTTTGGGGGTGTTTTTCTGCAAATGGGACAGGGCGACTGCACTGTATTAAGGAGAGGATATTCGGGGCCATGTATTGCGTGATTTTGGGGAACAACCTCCTTCCCTCAGTTAGAGCATTGAAGATGGGTCGAGGCTGGGTCTTCCAACATGACAATGACCCGAAGCACACAGCCAGGATAACCAAGGAGTGGCTCTGTAAGAAGCATATCAAGGTTCTGGCGTGGCCTAGCCAGTCTCCAGACCTAAACCCAATAGAGAATCTTTGGAGTGAACTCAAACTCCGTGTTTCTCAGCGACAGCCCAGAAACCTGACTGATCTAGAGAAGATCTGTGTGGAGGAGTGGGCCAAAATCCCTCCTGCAGTGTGTGCAAACCTGGTGAAAAACTACAGGAAACGTTTGACCTCTGTAATTGCAAACAAAGGCTACTGTACCAAATATTAACATTGATTTTCTCAGGTGTTCAAATACTTATTTGCAGCTGTATCATACAAATAAATAGTTAAAAAATTATACATTGTGATTTCTGGATTTTTTTTTTAGATTATGTCTCTCACAGTGGACATAAACCTACGATAACAATTTCAGACCCCTCCATGATTTCTAAGTGGGAGAACTTGCAAAATAGCAGGGTGTTCAAATACTTATTTTCCTCACTGTATATGTATACTGTATATATACAGCTCCGGAAAAAAATAAGAGACCACTGCAATTGAGTCCTTGAATAATGCAGAGAAAACAAGTTCATATTCATGTTGAAACAACACAATACTAATTTTTAACTTGGGAAGAGTTCAGAAATCAATATTTGGTGGAATAACCCTGATTTTTAATCACAGCTGTCATGCATCTTGGCATGATCGCTACCTGTCTTTCACGTTGCTGTTGGGTGACTTTATGCCACTCCTGGTGCAAAAATTCAAGCAGCTCGGCTTTGTTTGATGGCTTGTGGCCATGCATCTTCCTCTTGATCATATTCCAGAGGTGTTCAATGGGGTTCAGGTCTGGAGATTGGGCTGGCCATGACAGGGTCTTGAACCAGTGGTCCTCCATCCACACATTGATTGGGCTGGCTGTGTGGCATGGAGCATTGCCCTGCTGGAAAAAACAATCTTCAGAATTGGGGAACATTGTCAGAGCAGAAGGAAGCGAGTGCTCTTCCAGAATAACCTTGTACGTGGCTTGATTCATGAGTCCTTCACATGACGAATCTGCTTGATTCCAGCCTTGCTGAAGCACCCCCAGATCACCACTGATCCTCCACCAAATTTCACAGTGGGTGCGAGACACTGTGGCTTGAAGGCCTCTCCAGGTCTCCGTCTAAACATTAGATGACCAGTTGGAGGATCTGTGATGATCTGGGGGTAGATTCAGGGAGATTCATCTTTGTGAAGGACGCATGATTCAAGCCACGTACAAGGTTATTCTGGAATTTTGGGTGCATTTTTGTTACTTTCAGTGGCATTTTAAGCACATTTTGCCACCAGTTATATTATGAGGAAAAAATACAGTAACTATATAAGTATTTATTCATCATTATTTATATGTTTATTTCTTTCTGAAAATAATGTCACAATGCAAAAAAACTTATTATTTATAAAAAATAGGCTTTTAATTTTAGGCTTATATCTGAGCAAAATATCATTTAAAATTTTTCTGTTTTGATTTTGGACATGAAATAAGACATGTTGTTTGTGAGATCCACCCAGTTAGTATTTTAATAAAGTTAATATCAACTATAAGTCACAGGTTATTAGTTCATAGGACATTGGTGATTTACGAATTAGGGAATCACTGTTGCTTTTACAGAAATTGCCTTGCAGGTCAGAACGTCTTCTACTGGTACAGTGTGCCAATAGAAATCTGCTGATATCATTGCCTAATGCCACACTGTCTGCATTGACTCTGCAGCGTGTGTGCGCGTGTGTGCGTGTGTGCGTGTGTGTGCGTGTGTCAGCATCTACCAGAGCTCCTCTTACCCATGCAGTAAGGAATGTACCACCTACACCTCTCTCAGGGAGGATGGAGTCAATCCCGCCTCTTGCTGCCTTGTTAGCTCATTAGTGAAACACTGTCATTCATCTCACCGCACCCCCGAGTATCAGCTGCGATTGAGTTGTCTCTCTAAGCCTGACGGGATAGCCAGTCCTTGAGGGACATGGGCCATCTGACCCCTTCCTCAAGGTCTCATCCATTATATTACCCACTTTCACCAGATATAGAGCGACCGCACCTCACTACAAAGTCCTCTCGGAAATCGTCAGCTCGAAGCTCTTTTACAACCTAGTTACACATTTACCGATTTGTTCAGATTGAGCTTAAGTATTAAGGATGTGATTTTTGAAATTCATATTTGGGTCAGTGACGTAACACTCACAAAGCAATACACCTGTAATATGATTAACATGTTTACAAATTCTGAGTTCATAGTCATGTTAGTGTTTTTTTCAGTATTTAAGTGACTGATATTATTGCAAAAATAAATGTTGTTATAAGTAGTTATTATAATAAGTGAAACTATTTTCTTTTAAAATATTATTAATAGTTCAGGTAGGCTTTTGTCATGTGACAAAAAACCCTAAGAACGTGTCTCGATCTTCATGACTTAAAAAGTCATGATAGTTGTGGATCTGCTGTTTTCTCCATGTGTTTTCTCCATGTGTTTTCTCCATGTGTTTCTCTTGTTTCTGTTCCGTCTCATGTCATGGCCCCGCCCCCTCGTTTCTCTGATCTGCTGTTCATTTGCTTCACCTGCCCCTCTCATTTTCCTGCCTGATTTCTCCCTCTTTATATTTCCAGTGTGCTCTGTCCTCTGCTGGATTCCTTCTCTTGTTTCAGTCTTTTATTTCTCATGTTTGGTTCTTGTTGGTTTTGTATTTCAGTTTATTGATCGTTCTCTGTTGTGTTTTCATTTTATTTTTAGTTTTGCCCTCTCATAGGTAGATTTAGTTTATATTCTTTAATAAAGTAATTTGAGTATATTTGTCTGCAATTGGATTCTTGAAACAAACCGTGACAAAGTGTTTTTTTTTTTTGTTAGTTTTTTTGTAGAAAATGCAATTAATAAAACTAACATTTTTAATCTAAATATCTATTTTTAATGTCAAAGTCCTTAAAACAAGAAACATTTACTTGAAGCAAAATGCTACAAGATATTAAGTCTTATTTTCAGAGAAATCTAAAAAAATGTTGTGAGGGTTGTTTAAAATAAAGAAAACATATTTGCCAATGAGGTCCAACAAATAAGCTTGTTTTCCCTAATTAAGTACATTTTTGTAAACCTATTGAACATTTTATTTTCTTCTATTTTTACGCATAAACCACCACAAATTTTGTTAGATTTCTCTGAAAACAAGACTTCATACCTTCAATCATCTTTGCTTCTCAAGTAAATATATCTAGTTTAAGGATGTTTAGATTTTTTTGTATTTTTTTTACTGGAATACAAGACAATAATACTGAGTAAGGAAAAGATTTATTTATAAGGGTAATGAAGAACTGTCCGGATGTTCGCCACTAGCCTCTTAACTAGACCTCAATGTAAAAAATGGGCCGTTCTCTTAAGAGGTGTTTAATAGATCGCATTATCTGACACGTAGGTTCTCCTTCGAGACTTCCTTTCCTCTCTCGCACGTGTCAGAAAGAAAAATAGCCAGTGAAGCTGTCCGCAGGATCGAGCTGTCTTCAATCGGAAAAAAAGGCACTGCATCATTAACTCAATGCTGAATTGAATCTTAAGGGTCGAGTTACTAGTTTCTGCAGGGAACGCTGATTACAATGGACATCCCTGTTAACCCTTACCGTCCTTCTCATGTGCTCATATGGATGCAAAACCTCTTAATTCAAAGTTATCTCTGCACTAAAGAGAAATTGTATTCTAAATGTAATCATTCGCATTTGCTGTGCGTGGGGCTGACCCTTCATCCTCAACGTTAAACAGCAGAGATCTGGAGAACATCGTGCGCATGTGCAACAAACATTCAACGATGGCCTTAGAGGCTTGTTTGCCTTTAGCCCTTGAGTCAATCAAAAGCTTTGATCATATGTACGTCAAGCTGATGACATGAGCGAGTTGCTGCTCTTCAGTGCAGACTTGCGTAGTGAGTGAATTTCAATTGTACGTTTTAATCATGTAAAAATTCTTTATTCAGAACTCTCTGTTTTTATCAGTCATACTTGTTTTCATTTTTTAAGTACTAGGGCATTGAGGTGCGTAACATCCATTATAATGGCACATACATGACAGTAGATAGGCTTTTATGATATATTTGTTGACTCCCCATGTTTGTGTCTGGTGAAACCAATGAGTTCTAGTGTGAAACTTCTACCTGTCGATCAATAGCTGCGTTAAAACTAGGTTTTTAACTTTGCCAGTTAATGCAAAAGTTCGCACAACTTCATAGTCCCTGATGTGAACATAAAGTGTCACATGAGAAGCACATCTGTGAGGACTCCACTAAAATAACTGACAATTCTGCTCTCAAAATCCAAACACAAAAGAGACATATTACCAGGTGTAAATGATGGTGCCTGTTAATACGCATCTTAATGCATATTAATACCAGGGAATAAACTGGACACATGCACAGCAGGAATGTGAGCGACAAAGAGTGACGGCAAAACTAATGTTTTTCTTGTTTCTTTTTTATCTGTCAAAATGATGGACAGCATTTGGAATTATTCATCAATGTTTCCAAGATCGGATAATTGATTTTAGAGATTGTTTGTGCCCCACCCTAAATAATGACCCTGAGACGCCATTGGTTGTCGGTCCTTTCCAAACAGGATTGCAAGCAGGTCTCCTTTCAATGTTAATTGGACTCATTGTACTGTAGATTGCGCCTCATACACAAAACTCTGTGCAGTTTGCCCGACCCGATAAACATTGTGCTATTACCGCCCGAGGAAAGCAGGCGGTAAACTGAATTTGATTAAAAAGAGATGTTTGTGTATATTTTCTATAGATTCATCTGCAAAGAAGAGCAGTGCCAAACACCAACTGACGTAAAAACGTGAATAACTTACTTGCAGTTTCATGTTATAACTACATATGTTGGCTTTGTGGCCTACTTGGCCAACAGAAGAAATCCATATTGTCGAGCTCTGAAACCCTTTAAACAGTATATTGTCTATGTCTATATATGGTAGAAAACAATATAATTTGCATTCACATACATGTATTACAAATGTGATATTGTTTGTCTGCAGCCCAAGCCAACAAAGGGCCGTATGCGCATCCACTGTCTGGAGAACGTGGACAAAGCTCTTCAGTTCCTCAAGGAACAACGTGTGCACCTGGAGAACATGGGCTCCCATGATATTGTCGACGGCAACCACCGACTCACTCTCGGACTAATTTGGACCATCATCCTCCGTTTCCAGGTAAAGCGCATCACTCCGTCTTCTCCCCAGATAATGCCCAGATAACACATTTTCATTTTATCGTTGTTTGAATGGATTTTTGAATGGAGTTTTTACCGTATTGCGTTTTTCTGTGTGTGACAGATTCAGGACATCAGCGTCGAGACAGAAGACAATAAAGAGAAACGTTCGGCTAAAGATGCGCTACTTCTGTGGTGTCAGATGAAGACCGCGGGGTGAGTTGACGTTCAGAATTCATGCTAACTCACTGAACGCTCCTGTGATCGTGTCATTGATTTCTGACAGTTCTCGTGTGTGTGTTTCACAGGTATCCAAACGTTAACATCCATAACTTCTCCACCAGCTGGCGTGATGGAATGGCGTTCAACGCCCTCATTCACAAACACAGGTACAAATTTTGACGATCTAAATATTTGAGTGTTAATTAGGTCTCATTCACTAATAAATACGTACAGGTTCTAAGGCCACGTCCACCCTAATCCGTTTCGTTTTCTGTTATCGTTTAACAAAGTATGCGGTAAAGTGGAGCATTTTCGAAACACTTGCTTTCGGTGGAGGAAAACAAAAACATATTTGTGTGGATGTAGCCTAATTGAGGGATTGTGTGCCCACAGTATTTATTTGCGCAAACCACAAGTTATGAATTTGGTCAGTATAAATTTTTGAATTGTCTCCTTCATTAATGAATGTGAACAGGTTGCATAATTGCATGCGCATTAAACGTTTTTGCGCTAAATTTCCACTGGATTCACAACAGATGCGTATGCTCAAATATTTGTTCTTACCTTTGTCCTAATGCTGACGAATTCAGATTATTCTAAATGATGTGCTCCCGCAGTATTTATTTGCGCAAACTAAATATTTTCCATATATGGGCTTTCCACGCAACTGTGTATCTTCGATTGAATTTAAATGTCTGATAATTGTAATATTCTAATAATTATAAAGTTCCGAATTTTGTCAATATACAGTAAATATTTGAGTTATTAGGTCTCATTCACAAAAAAATGCGATTGCATACTTTGGTTTGCGATAAAAGTTGTCGCGCAACATATGACATATACCCGTTTTTCCACTACACGTACCTCCAATCTGTTTGATTTAAAATTGAAATAAAGTTGTCCTCCGAAGAGGGGGGGTGGAAGGCGGGCCCCAAAAAAAAAAGTTGTCATGCCAAATTTCCAAAAAGTGCATACACACATACATACCTTCGTCTTTACACTCTCTGAAGATGCGCACTTATCTGAGAGCATGCATGCTAAAGTCTTTGAGTAAAGTCAAGGATGCCATTCTCAAACCCAGCTAAAACATAATAAACACATTTTATGTAGTCCTAGACTATACACATGATTGGCTGCATTTTTATGCAAAACCAGTCACATATTGAGCTGTAACGCACAACATTTTTGTTACTCTGAAATAAGTAGACTTACTGAAAGATACTTCATCGTATAATTTCTAATATTTTTAACATTCTAATAATTATAATTGTAATATTCCGTCAGTATAAATATTTGAGTTCTTATCAGGTCTCATTCACTAATAATGCGGACCGGTTGCATACTTGGAATCGCGTTAAAACTTGTCGCACAAAATTTCCATGTGATTTTAAAAAAGGTGCTTACACACACACATACACATACAGTCAGGTCCATAAATATTGGGACATCGACACAATTCTAATGTTTTTGGCTTTATACACCACCACATGGATTTGAAATGAAACGAAGAAGATGTGCGTTTAAAAAAAGTGGGAGGCACATATACAAACTGTTGTAATTCCTACACTGTTCACCTGATTTGGATGTAAATACCCTCAAATTAAAGCTGAAAGTCTGCAGTTAAAGCACATCTTGTTTGTTTCATTTCAAATCCATTGTGGTGGTGTATAGAGCCAATAAGATTAGAATTGTGTCGATGTCCCAATATTTATGGACCTGACTGTACATTCAACTTAATGTTGATCAGTTCAGATTATTCCAAATAACAGAGTGCATTCCCGCTGCGTTTATTTGCGTAAACCACACCCAAACATTCTCCATATAAGGGCTTTCCTCACAACCACTTCTGAATAGCGATTCGTCATCTTTACGCTCTCAAAGACGCACTCTCATCTGAGTGTATGCACGCTAAAGTCTTCAATTAAAGTGAAGTATGCCATTCCCTAAACCAGTTAAAACATTATAAGCACCTTTTATATAGGCTGCACATGACTGGCTGAATTTTTATGCTGAGTGAGCTATAAAGCACATCAATTTTGTTGCTCTGACTTATTGTATGGCGACTTAGTTTTTCAAACTTTTCTAATAATTATAATGTGATTTTTGCATGCATAAGGTTTCATTTGGTTAAAATTTTTATCCTATATTTAGTCCAATTCCACACAAAAATGTTTTGATTTCACGTTCACACCTCTCAATCGCACTAGATTGGTATTTTCCCATCATCACATAATTTGGAAAATGGTGAAGTTAGGAAAATGAAAACGGAGTTTTCAAATGAAAATGGATTAGTGTGGATGTGGCCTTACAATCAATTTAAAGGTGAAGTGTGTCATTTCTGAAAAAAACTAGTGGCACCAAATTGAAATGCAAAATAAAGTATGTTTTCAAACAACCTTTGCCAACGCCCTTCAGACTCATCATGCCCTTTCACATTCTCTGATTCACTATGAACAAATAAGCAATACTAAATAAAAGGTGATAAACATTTAACTTTGTAATAAACAAGACCACTATAACATAAACACATCGGACAGAAAGCGTTGCAAAGGACTCTGCTCGTCCGATAACATTGGCGGATTGAATGGCGGGAGATCTAGCGGAAGAGGTAGGACGGTTCTTGGTAACTAGTAAGTGTAACGATACACATTCGAAGTATCTTTAGCTGAAGAATTCTAAGAATTTAGCTGAAGCTCGACGGTAATGAGTTAACTTGTGTGGCAATACCAGAGTGTAGCTTATAAGTCCTCCACCTTGTAAACTTTCGCTCTGGTTTTACTCCATTCTCTGTCTCTGTGTCTTTTAGCAAGTCTTTGAATTTTGACGAAGCTAAGTTTAGTTTCTTCTGTAACGCATCTGCCATGGACATTCATATTCTCCCGGTTAGAGTTTACTGAAAGGAGCTGCACCCCAAACTCATGCTATAGGTTTAGATAGGAAGAGATGGGTGGACTTGAGCGGGCCGCTCAAAATATAAACATCAATGTTTTGATAGTGCCTGGGAGACTCAGTGTTTAACTTTTGAGGGGGGTAAACCCACAAATGGCTTCCTTATAGTTGTCAGTGAACAATAAACTGGGATATTAGAACTCATTTTGCCTTAAAATTAACACACTTCACATTTAAGTGCATTTAATTTAATTGTATTCATGATTTCTGATATGCGTAGTCTGCGAACCCATTGTTAGTGAATGAGACCATTAACTTTTGCCTCAAAAGTCCATTATGTGTCTTATTCTAAAGTCTCTCATGTCTCTCACGTTTGCAGACCAGACCTGATTGATTTCGACAAACTAAAGAAGTCCAATGCACACTACAATCTTCAGAACGCATTCAACCTGGCCGAACAGCATCTGGGTATCACCAAACTCCTTGATCCAGAAGGTACAAGCCCTTTCTGGTTGCACCCATACCTCACCTCATCGTGCTAAAAGAATAAACAAAAATAAACCATGAAATGTGTGGTCTTCTGCGCAGATATCAGCGTTGACCACCCTGATGAGAAGTCCGTCATCACCTACGTCGTCACATATTACCATTATTTCTCCAAGATGAAGGCCTTGAAGGTGGAAGGCAAGCGTATTGGAAAGGTCTGTCACCTTTATCATTTCCATGAATATGCTTTGAATGTCAAGGTATCGGGGCATCAAGGCGTTTCAAATGCAAACTGATGTCAATTTGCCATTATTAGGTGCTCGACAACGCCATCGAGACCGAGAAGATGATTGAGAAATATGAATCTCTGGCGTCTGATCTTCTAGAATGGATTGAACAAACCATCATCATCCTCAACAATCGCAAGTTTGCGAACTCTCTAGTGGGAGTCCAACAGCAACTTCAGGCCTTCAACACTTACCGGACAGTTGAGAAACCCCCAAAGTGAGTGAATCTGTGTTTCCTACACTACTATTCAGCAGTTTACAGTACAATGCAATGGCAAAAAATGTAGAGAAGACGCATTTATAGGCAAATTTGATTCTATATATGCTACTGTTGGTCATATAAACACTCAATATGCTTATCTGTATGGAAATATGCTCATCCCACCCCCAGATACATCTGATTTGGTCCGTTGTTTTAGACTGACATTGACGTGCTGAGCTGTGTATCAAAAATTGCTCCAAAGTGTTCCATGCAAGAGGTTGCTAGGATCAAATCAAACTGAAATGAACTGAATTGAACATTAAACTCTTCTTTATCGCACAGATTTACTGAAAAGGGCAACCTGGAGGTGCTTTTGTTCACTATCCAGAGCAAAATGAGGGCAAATAACCAGAAAGTGTACATGCCAAGAGAGGGCAAACTCATTTCAGACATTAACAAGGTGAGAATAGCTGCAATTCTAACACACAAATCTATATCGGGAGACTTTGTCTTAAGGAAATGCAAGTATTTAGTGTCTGTGTTGCTTTGAACTGGCTAGGTTTGATGGAAGGTACCATGGTATTACCATGTTTTAGATTTTTTTTGGCCATAATCCTTCGTAATACCATGTTTTTTTTGGACTTGTACTACGGTATATATCAAAGTATTTATGGTATTATGATCTGATTTCATCACATAATTTTTCCCTCAAATTTTCCATTTAATAAAATCACATATTTCTGTACAGTACTATGATGGTTACATGAATTTGAGTAAATAAGATATTTTGGTGGAAATCATTACCACCATTGTACATTATGTATTGTTAGCTTGTTTATGTTGATTGTGCTCTTGTGTTGTCGTAGGCATGGGAGCGTCTGGAGAAAGCGGAGCATGAGCGTGAGCTGGCATTGAGGACCGAGCTGATTCGTCAGGAGAAGTTGGAACAACTCGCCCGGCGCTTTGACCGCAAGGCCGCCATGAGAGAGACCTGGCTGAGCGAAAACCAGCGCCTCGTTTCCCAGGTTACTTTTGACATATTGCTATAAGACACACACTCACACACACACCTACTGTATAAACACTGCATTGTGTCACTATTGCTGGCAGTTTACGACCCCTGGTGGTGGTAGTGCATTTTAATTAGTTATTTCAAACACAGTTGCTTGCTTTTGTTTTTACTTACATTATTTGCCACTAATTTATCTTGTAATACAAAATTTTACAGAATGATTTGTTTATATCAAATTTACTTCATCTATTACACATTTTGTGTAAACATGGGCAAAAGTGGGGGTGTTCAACATTGTGTAGTTTTTATATTAATGTGTTTTTTGGGGCAACTTGCAATCATAAAGGAGTTATTACCCCCATAAATAAAACATTTTGTGTCATTTAGAGGCCCTACTTTAAAATACACCAGGAATTTAATCTCTGGCATAAATTAATTACTGGTTACTGTCCTGTTTCTCGTCTTTTGCAGGATAACTTTGGATTTGACCTCCAGGCGGTCGAGGCAGCTACCAAAAAACACGAAGCCATCGAGACCGATATTGCGGCGTACGAGGAGCGTGTGCAGGCGGTGGTTTCTGTGGCGAGAGAACTGGAGGCTGAGAACTATCACGACATCAAGCGCATCACCGCTCGTAAAGACAACGTGCTGCGACTGTGGGAGTATCTTCTGGAGCTTCTGAAGGCTCGCAGACAGCGGCTGGAGATGAACCTCGGACTGCAGCGCGTCTTCCAGGAGATGCTCTACATCATGGACTGGATGGATGAAATGAAGGTGAGGTTTTGAAGCTTTAATAAAAAGTCAATAGTTATCTGATGAATGGGATAATCTTGACGTTTCATATTTTGATGGTTTTCTCGTTAGATGTTACTGCTGTCTCAGGACTACGGGAAACATTTGCTGGGAGTAGAAGATCTGCTGCAGAAACATGCTCTGGTGGAGGCCGACATCGCAATTCAGGCTGACCGCGTGCGAGCCGTCAACGCCAACGCTCAGAAGTTCGCCTTGGACGAGGAGGGTAGGAAGCGAGAAACCGCTATCAATTAATGTTTGCTAACATCTTCATATTTCTTACCTGAATTTTTCTTTCAAATCTCACGAAACTTGTCCAGGTCATATTTCACTTGATCAAAAGAAAGAAATCTAAATTGTATTTTGTTTATTGAAAATTAAGCCAATTTTAAAAACAATTTTGATATTATTTTTACTTACAATTAAGCACATTTTCCTCTCAAATTCTTATTACTGTAATGCATCAAATCTATTACACATTAGATTTCATGCAAAAAGCAAAACTATATAGGAGTTATTTAAATGGTCTTCCTTGGTAGTATTTGTTGTATTGCCTTTAATTTATCCTGATTTAAATTAGTATAAAATAAACAATTAAAATATAATAAAAAAAATATTGTTTTAGAGTATATTGAGGTAATATGTGTACTAAAATTATTAAATATAATATAATTATATATTATTGTTAAAATAAATACAACTTATTGTGTAATAAAAAATGTATAATAAATTACTAACAAAATAAATAGAAAGCATTATTATAAAAAATATAACTATAATAGTTAAACTATTATTATATATATATATATTACAGTAATTAGAACTCCATTAGAATCTTGTCAAGAACATATCCAGGTCATATTTCAAGCAAGAAATAAATACAAATTATATTTTGTTTAAAGAAAATTAAGCCTATTTTTCATGACAATTACGCACATTTTACTCCAATATTGACATTACATTAATGCATAAAATCAAATTTTTAATGTAATGCAAAAAAAAGAATATATATATATATATATATATGCTATATTTTATTATGATTGCAAGGTATTTATTCATCATGGAAGTATTTGTTGTTCAGTCTTAAATGTATGCTAATAAAAAAAAACTACTAATAATAATATTAAAAAATATATATGTTTACAATATTTGTTGTGTAATATGTGTAATAAAATTATAAAAAAAAATTGAAAGTAATTACATATTTCAATAAATGTATATTAATATTTGTTATTATACTAAATATTACTATGTAATAACTTTAAAAAAATGGTGTAATTTTATTCACCATGGTAATATTTGTTTTACTGTCTTAAATGTATGCTGATAAAATAATAATAATAATAAATAAATACAATTGTTTACAAAATGTTTGTGTAATATGTGTAACAAAATTATAAAACAATAGAATGTAATTGCATATTGTATCATATTTATGTTAATGTTTGTTATTATATTAAAAAATATAAAAATATACTTAAAAAATATTGTCCAATTACAATGATTATATAACAGTCATGAGAATCTAAAGAGAAACTCCATTGAGAATATTGAAATAACAATTTAACAAACTTTACAATAACAATTTAAATAACGTATAATATTTGTTTTGTATCAGATCTAATGAGAACTACGGAGAATTTGAGGGAAAAAATTTGCTTGATTTTCATTACAATAATATCACAATGAAAAAAATGTAATGGTCTTGAAATAAGTTTCATGTTCTTTATGCAAAATAATGTACTTGCTTACATTTCTTTAGATTTTGGGATGAAATGTGAACTGAACATATTTTTTCATGAGAGTTGACTGGACAGAAAACCAGTAAATCAGTTTTTTACTTATGTTGCCTTAAACAACTTTTTACCCAACTTTTTACCCTCCAGGCTACAAACCCTGTGACCCTCATGTAATCCGTGACCGCGTCTCCCACATGGAGTTCTGCTACCAGGAACTTACACAGCTCGCAGCCGAACGCCGTGCCCATCTCGAAGAGTCCCGTCGCCTCTGGAAGTTCTTCTGGGAGATGGCCGAGGAAGAGGGCTGGATTCGCGAGAAAGAGCAGATATTGTCTTCGGACGACTGTGGCAAGGATTTGACGGGCGCTGTGCGGCTCCTGAGTCAACACCGTGCACTTGAGGACGAAATGAGTGGCCGCTCTGGTCACCTCCAACACACTGTGCGTGAAGGTCAAGCCATGGTGGACGCCGGCCACTTCGGCGAGGCCAAAATCCGTGAACGTATCGCAGATGTTCAGGCTCAGTGGGCCGCTCTGGAACAGCTAGCTGCAGTGAGGAAAGCACGTTTGGAAGAAGCCTGCAATCTTCACCAATTCCAAGCCGATGCGGATGATGTGGACGCTTGGACTTTGGATGCTCTACGAATTGTCTCGAGCTCTGATGTCGGTCACGATGAATTTTCCACACAAGCTTTGGTCAAGAAACACAAGGATGCTTCAGCCGAGGTCGCTAGCTATCGACCGGTGATCGACGCCCTTCACGAACAGGCTCAAACGCTGCCTCCCGAACAGACCCAGGCGGCAAACGTCAGTGAACGGCTGGTGGGCATTGAAGAGCGCTATAAGGAGGTGGCTGAGCTGACCAGGCTGAGGAAACAGGCCTTGCAGGACGCACTAGCACTGTATAAGATGTTCAGCGAGGCGGATGCTTGTGAACGTTGGATCGATGAGAAGGAACAGTGGCTGAACAGCATGGAGATCCCAGAGAAACTCGAAGATCTTGAGGTCATTCAGCACAGGTGAGAGACCAAGGAGAATCTGGTTTAGCACGTCTCCCAGCCTGGTTTTTTTAGCTGTTATCCAGCTGGGTTTGCTGGTCTGCCAGCCTTGTCAAGCTGGTCTTTACCTTGTTTAGCACACCTCCTGGCCTGGTCAAGCTGGTAATTAGCTGGTCTAGCTGGTCTCCCAGTCTGGTCAAGCTGGCATTTAGCCAGTTTAGCACATCTTCCTAGCCCGCCAAGCTGGTTTTAACTGGTTTGGCATCTCTCACAGCCTGGCCAAGCTGGTTTTTAGCTAATTTTGCTCATTGCCCGGCCTGGTCAAGCTGGTTTAGGACATCTCCTGGCCTGGTCAAGCTGGTTTTATCTGGTTTAGCTAGTTGGCCAGCCTGTTCAAATTGGTATCAAGCTGGTTTACCACATCTCCCAGTCTGGTTAAGCTGAATTATTTTGTGCTGGTTTTGCCAGTCTATCAGCCTGGTCCAACTGGTCTTTACCTGGTTTAGCACATCTCATGGTCTGGTAAAGCTGGTGTTTAGCTGGTTTACAACATCTTCCAATCTGGTCAAGCTGGTTTAGTTGGTGACCAGCTGGTCTCCCTGCCTAAGCAGATGACAAGTGCCCTAAACCCCTCAAAAATCATCAAAACAGTCCAGCATACCCAGCTTGTCAAGTCTGGGAGACCAGCTTAACCGTCTTACCCTGGTTAAAGCATTTTTTTTCTGCAGGGTAAACAGTTGCATGTGATATTTCAGTGCAAAACCATGCAGCTAATTACATATAAGTCAGGAGGTTGTCATGCCCTCTTAAACCAGTTTCTTGCATCACATTAACCAACTGAATAATGGCCGACCTTTTGAGAATCAATCTGAAAAATGGATGTTATAGAAAAGACTAAATAGGAGCATTTTCTGGTCCATTTGTTCATGCTGAGTCACCCCAGAGGAAAGCAGCACTCAAATGTATTTCTGAAGCTTCCCTGTGGCTCGATAACAGATTAAACTTATGCTAAATGTTCCTCTACACATTTGTTTCGTTAATTTCTCAATGAAAAAAATATTCTTAGGAACTGCTGTTCATAAATGTGCCTTCTCTAAACACAATTGTAATAAAACAATTTTAGATTTGAGAGTTTGGAGCCAGAAATGAATAACCAAGCATCTCGTGTGGCCGTGGTGAATCAGATCGCCAGGCAGCTGATTCACAGTGGACACCCGAGCGAAAAAGACATCAAAGCTCAACAAGACAAACTCAACACCAGGTGAGTCACGTTACTCATGTGTGTAGATTATTTTCATGGACAATCTTTAATGCCTTAATGCCCATTTTTCACCATTCTAAAATTTTATCCTGCCCTCCATTTTTTTCTTATTTTACATTTAAAAGATAACGTTTTTGCGAATTTAATTTTATGTTGACTTTAAAATATGACCTGTTACCTTCCCATAGATGGAGCCAGTTTCGTGACTTGGTTGACCAAAAGAAAGAGTCACTCAACTCTGCCTTGGGTGTTCAGAACTACCACCTTGACTGTAACGAGACCAAGTCCTGGATCCGTGAGAAGACCAAAGTTATTGAGTCCACCCAGGAGCTGGGCAACGACCTGACGGGCGTAATGGCCCTCCAACGCAAGCTCACCGGCATGGAACGCGATCTCGCCGCAATCGAAGCCAAACTGGGCGACCTCCGTGGCGAAGCAGAGCGCTTGGCCGGCGAACATCCCGACCAGGCCAAAGCCATCACTGGACGTTTGGCGGAAATCAACGCTGTTTGGGAAGAGATGAAAGAGACGCTACATAACCGTGAAGCGTCTCTCGGGGAAGCCAGCAAGCTCCAGCAGTTCCTCAGGGAGTTGGACGATTTCCAGTCGTGGCTTTCTCGTACGCAAACGGCCATCGCTTCTGAAGACATGCCGAACACATTAGCTGAAGCGGAAAAGCTTCTAGGGCAACATGAGGGCATCAAGAATGAAATTAACAACTATGAAGAAGACTACCAGAAGATGCGAGACATGGGTGAGATGGTGACACAGGGACAGACGGACTCTCAGTACATGTTTCTCAGACAAAGACTTCAGGCTCTGGATACGGGATGGAACGAGTTACATAAGATGTGGGAGAACCGTCAGAATCTCCTGTCACAATCTCATGCCTACCAAATCTTCCTCAGAGACACCAAACAGGCTGAGGCATTCCTCAACAACCAGGTAAGATGGGCAGATATGGTTAGACCTTATACGTAGGGTTTGCTAAAGCAAACATCACCTGTTATTGCTCATTTTTAGGGGCGGTTCACACCGAATACATTTTTGTGTCAGTCAGTACTGTTTTTCAATTGTTTTTCTAATGTAGCCAGCTAGTGCGTGATAGCTTTGCAGTGTGTAAACCTCACTCTCATGGCCTTAAAGAGACTAACTAGCGACTGAGGCTAGAGGCCATGGCTTTTATAGCCTTCTTGCTATCACCTCCAGGTCCCATGCTGATCGCCGGTTAGAATCCCGCTTAGGGCGGGTGGAGTAGGACCGGTGACACTGGTGCCGTGACCCGGATGGGACTGAGGTTTAGGGACTGGAAAAACATATGCTATATCGAAGTCTTTGAACTTTGCGCCACTGCGCGCTGTTTTTTCAGCATCTCGTGCAGGAGTGCTGTGTTTTTTAGATGGTATATTAAGTTAAAAATGTATCTCTGGAAAACTGTGTTCTCTTCTATTCGTTGTGCTGTGTTTCGTTGCTCTTTTTAGTGCAAGAATGCTGACAAACTTTTCAGGCCAATTCCAACGTTGAAGTGATTTTCTTCTTACTGTCAATAATTATTGATTTAGCCAATCAGATCACTCTGATATATTGGTCTCAGGTGACCATCCATGAGGCACAACTGACATAAAAAAATCTAGGGATGCACCGATACTACTTTTTTCTTCTGATTCCGATATCGGAAATCTCAGGAATGGCCGATACCGATCCCGATCCGATACCAGTGTTGTTTTTTTGCATAATCAGTTTACAATATCTTTACATTACTGTGTGGAATTAATTGGGAGTACTTTTTAATATATAAAGAAGCACAAACCTCTAACTACACATTATTTCAATATAAATGTATTGCTAATTAAGACACACTTTATTATTAACTAGTAAATTGGATAATGTAGCAGCAAAATTAACAGTAATTCCAGTATAAATCACCAGTAGAAAAGAAACCAGTGTTTTTTTTTTGTTTTGTTTTTTATTGCAAGAAATGTTCAACTTGTATCTGGACTTTAAAGGATTCAGATTTTTTGGTTAATTTAGTTGTAAGATATCAGCTCAATTTTCATTTACAGTTATTTTTTGGAACCCATTCAATTGAAATATTGTTATCATTTGTAAACAAATAATAGTATATTATAATAGTAATTTATCTCAATCGTGCACCTTTAACTTTTAAACCCTCACGCTTTTTTTTGACATTCTGAACTCTCCAGGACGTCCTGTAAGTGTCTGTTTGTAGGCAAGTTCACAGTAGTTTAATTCGCTTCTTATTCAAATTCTGGTCAAATGTACCTCCAGTGCCATTATAAATGAATATTATAAATGAACCGAACTATTGAGCATCTACATCTGAGATGTTGTTCATATTGCACACCAGGTGAAGGCTTAAAATAGCTGCAGGTGTGTGTAAACAGAGCAGCGCCATTCAATAACACGCTGGAGCTGCGCACACTATATATTAAACACAGCCTTTTGTGATTCACAGAGCTATCACACGTCTTCATGTGGCTTTGAATAAAATGCAATAGTCATATGAACTACTTTAATTGTGTTTTTATGGTTCTTTTATGTCATTTTTGGAGCTTGACAGTAACTAACATGACTAACACACATTATCGGATTTGGATCGGGCTCGTCGGGCCGATACCTAATACGTCTAAAAGCTTCAGTATCGGAGCCGATCATCCCTAAAAAAGAAAACTGTGTTCCTCCACAAGTAACTTGCAATTTTATATTTGAACCACAGACGTCAATAGAGAGCCCAGAACTCCTTAGTGTACCTTTTAAAGGTATGTTACAGGTTCAGTACAAGTTTAGTTCAATCGACAGCATTTGTAACATAATGTTGTTTTACAAAAACAATTTAATAGTTTTGACTCCTCTCTCATGTATAAAAAAGGCACAGTGAGGCACTTAGAGTGGAAGTGAATGGGGCAGTCAATAATCTTTAAATACACACTGTTTCAATAGTATAGCCACAAGACGGAAACATTGTAAGTGTTAACATGATTTTAGTGTCATAAAATCACCTACTAACCTTATTAGTGTAAAGATATATCCAATAGTACAACTTTGTTGCCATGGCAACAAAGCATCGGTAAACTCATAATCAATTTTATCTAAATTAAGTCATGCTGAACTGAGATTTCATCACACTAAAATCATCTTAACACATATAATGTTTACATTTTGTAGCTATACTTCTGAATCAGTGTGTATTTTAATGTTTACAGATTGACCCCATTCACTTCCACTGTAAGTGCATTGTAACTGCAATTTCTGCATTTTCTTTAAATAAATAAGAGACTGAGAAGTTCTTTTTTTTTTTTGGGTGGCTCTACAAATGCTGTCGATTGAGCTTAATTTAGTTTTAAACCTGGAACATTCCTTTAATTAGGAAAGATTAATAGAGATATAAAACCAAATTTTTGCTATAAATTGCATTAGAGCGTCAATGCACGTGTCCATTTAGCCACTAATCCGTGTTTTTTTTTCGTGTCCTGTAGGAGTATGTTCTGGCTCACACCGAGATGCCCACTACACTGGAAGGGGCCGAGGCTGCAATTAAGAAACAGGAAGACTTCATGACCACTATGGACGCTAATGAAGACAAGATCAACGGCGTTGTGGAGGCCGGGAGGAGACTGGCCAGTGACGGAAACATCAATGCAGAACGCATCCAGGAGAGAGCAGCGTCCATCGATGATCGGTAGCAACCACACATACACCATATATTATTCACAGACGGGTGGATTGATAATAATGTGTGAAAGGTGAGATTGTTTTGTGATCTTTAACCTGCAGGCATAAGAAGAACCGTGAGGCAGCTGTGGAGCTGCTCATGAGACTGAAGGACAACAGAGACTTACAAAAGTTCCTACAGGACAATCAAGAGGTGAGCTGACCTCTGCCCTCAGTGTTTTTGTTGGCCTATAGTCTGCCAAATGGAGGACATAGCTAAAGCAGACATTTTTTCCACAGATACATTCCATAATGTGTCCCCCCAACAGTTAAGATTTTTCCTTCTGTACTCTTTCCTAAAATATTTCACAGCTGTCCCTGTGGATAAACGAGAAGATGCTGACAGCTCAGGATATGTCGTATGATGAAGCACGTAACTTACACAGCAAATGGCTAAAACATCAGGCTTTCATGGCCGAACTGCAATCCAACAAGGAGTGGCTCGACAAAATCGAAAAGGTAAGTTGCAGTATAAAAGCATCTAATAATGTCTTCGTTAACTTTTCAAATGAGCTGTTTTTGGTATTTTATGTTTTGTTTTACAATGTTAATATACTGTATATTATCTTGCATTTATTTGAAAATATTAATAAAAGAAAACAATATAAATAAGTTTCTCTTTTCATTATAAACTTAAAGGGGTAGTTCACCCAAAAATAAAAATTATTTCATCATTTTACTCCCCCCTCATGCCATTCCAGATGTGTATGACTTTCTTTCTTCAGCAGAACACAAATTAAGATTTTTAGAAGAATATTTCAGCTCTGTAGGTCCATTCAAAGTAAGTCAACATGGTCCAAAACTTTGAAGCTCAAAAAAGCACATAAAGGCAGCATAAGAGTAATCCATATGACTCCAGTGGTTTAATCCATGTCTTAAGAAGTGATGTGATAGTGTGGGTGAGAAACAGATCAAAATGTAAGTTCTTTTTTTACTCTAAATTTTCACTTCTACTTTCACAGTCTTCTTTTGTTTTTTGGCGATTTTTATTCTTTGTGCATATCACCACCTACTGGGCAGGAAGGGAATTTATTGTAAAAAAGGACTAAAATATTGATCTGTTTCTCACTCACACTATTATATCGCTTCTGAAGACATGGATTAAACCACTGTAGTCATATGGATTACATTTATGCTGCCTTTATGTGCTTTTTGGAGCTGCAAATTTCTGGTCACCATTCACTTGTATTGTATGGACCCCAGGGGGGGGGGGTTGAACTGTCCCTTTAAGTTCATACATTATTTCAGTAAAAACAAAATTCCAAAACTAGCATTATCTTTTTAATTATCAAGAAGTATCATGATATTACCATGTTTTATCATGTTGTTCTGGACCTGTACATGGATGCAAAATAATTATTTGAAGTTCAGTCTAAAAGTAAATGCCATAGTAGCATGAATATAAAGGATCACATAACAAAAAAGTACTTTGGCAGTACAATGGTCCATTGATGGTGTCAGATGGTAATACCATGGTACTGAAATTAATTTACCATATACCAAAGAATACCATTGTACCTGTACTGTTTTATAGATTTAATAGCCAATACAATTTTGCTGTCTGTCTCACAAACTTTTTCTGCTTGTCTGCAGGAATCTAAGCAGTTGGTATCAGAGAAACCGGAGACTGAAGCCGTTGTGAAGGAGAAGTTGGCGGCACTTCAGAAGATGTGGACCGATCTGGAATCAACGACTCAAACAAAAGCTCAGTGTCTGTTTGACGCCAACAAGGCTGAGCTGTTCACCCAGAGCTGTGCTGATCTTGACAAATGGCTGGTGGGCTTGGAAGGGCAAATCCAATCGGACGACTACGGCAAAGATCTGACCAGCGTCAACATCCTGCTCAAGAAGCAACAGGTGTGGATATGATCAGAGCTGGGCGTAATGTTCAGAAGGGAATACTTGTGTACTGCATACTGCCTGTGAAACAATGATAAACACTGTGGTCACATGATCTCACTATATCACATGCTTAATACAGTGAATGGCATCCAGTTATCATCTCATATAAAAATAAAAAGCAAAATGTCAGAAAAAAATTCACATTTTCCTTCATTCGGAGGCCAAAAATTCCAAAAAGACAAAGTTGTCTACCTTAAATCTTCTAATGAATGCTTCCACAAATATGTCATAGATATTCGTTGTAATTCTATAAATGGCATACAAACAAATATGCACATATCCAGACAAAACAGATTAGAGGGAATCAACATGATAAGACACTATTAAAAAATATAACTATAACATAATCTCCCCATATATAGAAATGTATGGTAGACAACGGGATAGTTCATCCCAAAAGGAAAATTCTCTCATCATTTACTCGCCCTCATGCCATCCCAGATGTGGATGACTTTGTTTCTTCTGCAGAACACAAACATTTTTTTTAGAAGAATCTCAGCTCTGTAGGTCCAAGTGAATGGTGACCAAAATGTTAAAGTGCCAAAAAGCACATAAAGGCAGCATAAAAGTAATCCATAAAACTCCAGTGGTTTAATCCATGTCTTCAGAGTAGAGGTAAACCGTTATATCGGTTTTACAGATTAATCAGTGTTGATAGTTGCTTTTTGGGACTTTCGGTTATCGGCAAAAATCTGTGCCATTCCTCAGTGTTCCTCAATCTTTCATCAGGGAATTTTACAATTAAGATCTCCAGGCCTGAAAAGTAATGTAAAATTATAAAAATATTTTTTAAAGTATTGGAAAAGTTATGTACACTTATATAGTCAATATGAGTTTTTCTAGCTATGCTCAACTCTAATATATTTCATTGCCTAGAATTTTAATAGTTTTTTTTTGTGTGCAATCTCTTGTAGTAGTCATTAGGTCTGTAGATCCAGAATCAAGTGTCTTTTTCTTGTGGTTTGTATGCTCCAGATGTTGGAGAAACAGGTGGAGGTACGTCAGAGAGAGGTGGAGGAGCTCCAGTCTCAAGCTCATGTTCTGAGACAGGAGGGGAAGGACACGGATGAGGTTGATGGACGCAGGAAGGTGGTTGAGCAGAAGTTCAAGGAGCTTCTGGATCCTCTCATTAAGAGGAAGAACTTCCTCATGGCGTCTCGTGAGATCCACCAGTTCAACCGCAACGTTGAGGATGAAATTGTGAGTTCAGTTTGCTTCAAATTTGCACTAGTGTTGTTGTGTTTAGTTATGGGTCATGTGTTGATAAAGTGACTGCATCTTTTTCCTTTCATCATGTAGTTTTCAATAGCACCGTAGGTTCCTGTATGTTTCCAAATAATAAATCGCTGAAATATTTGTTTTTTTTCTGCAGCTTTGGGTCGAGGAAAGAATGCCTCTCGCTGCGTCTACTGACCATGGCAGCAATTTACAGACTGTTCAGCTGCTTATTAAGAAGAACCAGGTAACCTGCTAAGGGTTCTTTGCATACATGCATGACTTTTTTCAACACTTATCCCTTACGTTTGTGACCTTGCATCCTCTGTTGTCCATCCACAGACATTGCAGAAAGAGATTCAGGGCCACCAGCCGCGCTGTGATGATATTTTTGAGCGCAGTCAGAGCATTCTGAAGGTTGACAGCCCCAACGCGGAAGCGATCCAATCACGTCTGGACGACCTGCAGCAGCTATGGACCCTGATCATGCAGGAGACGGAGAAACGGCACACCAGACTCGAGGAGGCCCATAAAGCCCAGCAGTACTACTTTGATGCCGCTGAGGCTGAAGCCTGGATGAGCGAACAGGAGCTTTATATGATGTCAGAAGAGAAGGCCAAGGTACACTATGTTGACTTGAACCATTTGGAATTGAGCATTTATACAAATCAGAATACTATAGTTAATACAGAAATAAAACTGTGGGATTATCCACCACTGATGACAGAAGGATTTGGAAGGAGATTGCATGGTAATTTACTGGCCTTGTGGTTGAATTTCTAAGCTAGTAACCTAAAAAGGTTTTAGGTTGAAAATGGTATGGGAAGGCCCACCATCTGTCCTTCTGCAAGACACTTCTGGTCCTGTTCTAATATGTTGTGCTGCTTGTTCTCAGGATGAACAGAGTTCAGTGGCCATGCTGAAGAAGCATCAGATCTTGGAGCAGGCGGTGGAGGATTACGCCGAGACTGTGCACCAACTGTCCAAGACAAGCCGAGGCCTTGTGGCCGATAACCACCCAGAGAGGTACAGAACCCTATAGTAGAGTCAGAATCTATATCTTTACATTGAAATCTGAATTGCAGGATTTGAATATTAATAGAGATCTAAATCTGAATAAGACTGAACCAACATGTGTCCATCTTTACACTCCACCTCTGAATCTAAACTTAAATATGTCATTTAATCTGAATCTATTATATTCTAAAATATAATACAAAATTATAATGACTATTGTAACAGATGCTGCCAATTGGAGCAATACCGATTGTATTTTATTGCATGTATATCTACATTGCTACATTACTAATTAAACCTGATGACAAGAGTATATATAATGCAAGAAATGCATCACAGATCTCATCAATCTTCAATCTGACCCATTATTAGATACTTTAATACTTGCCAACAACAGCACAGCTGTTAACGACTATTAACAATTGCACAGAAATAACGATTTTATGGAGACGCCACCACATTATAAAGGTATATAAAGGCATTTGGAATACAATGACATACGTATATAGAGTGCACTGCTAATATTTGTTGAAGGAAAACACTTCCATAATGTTGTTTATTAAAAAAGTGATACAAAGAAAATATGCCGCGATATATATTATGTTATATGTATACAAGATGGCGCCGCAGGTGGCTGCTTCTGTGTGGAGCTCTCTAGCGTTTTTGTTACTTCTGTTTGTTTGTCATTTTTTTGTAACTCTTTCCCTATCAGTTTCACCAGGGAAGAACTGCTGAATATTCTGCAGAGCGTACAGTACCTGATAATTTTTTATCAGTGTTTGATTATTCAGACATTTTATTAGACATCTTAGTTGGAGGTGCAGCTGGGCTCTACAAGCGATCCAAAAGACGCACGCAAGGGAAGCGTGCCAGCACATGTGAAACATCGTCAACGTGGCTTTAGGACTCCGCTGCTAAGCATTCATCTAGCTGCTTCACAAACTGCTTCTGCTCACTCAAATAAACAAGGACTTTTCTAACTCCGCTGTTCTGTGTTTCACGGAAACCTGGCTGAATGAAGTCATCCTGTTTCATCTGCCGGGCTTCCGGCTGTTCAGAGCGAAGTTATTGGGGAAAACGAAAGGTGATGGAACATGCTTTTACATCAATGGAAGTTGTTGTACAAATGTAACAGCGTTGAAAAAGATGTGCTGTCCTAATTTAGAGGCGCTCTTCATCAACTGTAAGTCTTTCTACTCGTCACGGAGGTTTTCCTCGTTCATTCTGGTGACACCTTCCCCTCGCTCTGTAGAGAGTCTACTAATGGCTGATGAACTGAATATGTTTTACTGCAGGTTTGAAAAGCCCAGTCTCACACCCCTTCCCCACTCTGATCTTCACTTCACCCACACACACCAACACCTCCTGGAACCCCCCTCCTCCCCCTCCTGCTACTCAATCTGCACTTGTGGTCTGTGAGGAGGATGTGTGCCGGGTGTTTCGGAAACAAAAGACTAGGAAAGCTTCTGGCCCAGACGGTGTCTCACCTGCCTGTCTGAATGTCTACAGTGACCAACTGGCCCCATCTTCACACAGATCTGCAATAGATCACTGGAGCAGTGTGAATTTCCCTGCTGCTTCAAGCGATCCACCATCGTTCCGGTCCCCCAAAAAAAACTAAATCAGAGGATTTAATGACTACGGCGGACCTGTCGCTCTCACGTCTGTGTTCATGAAGTAATTTGAGAGACTCGTTTTGGCCTACCTGAAGCACATCACTGGACCCTTGTTGGACCTCCTTCAGTTTGCTTACCGAGCAAACAGGTCTGTGGATGATGCTGTCAGTATGGTACTGCATTATATCCTGCAACACCTCGACAGACCTGGGACTTATGCAAGGATCCTATTTGTGGAATTCAGTTTAGCCTTCAATACCATCATGCCTGATCTTCTCTCAACCAAACTGACCAAGCTCTCCGTGCCCACCACAATCTGCCGATGGATCACCTGCTTTCTGACAGATAGGCAGCAGCTAGTGAAACTGGGGAAACTCACATCCGGGACCCTCATTATGGATGCGTTCTCTCCCCACTGCTCTTCTCCCTGTACACAATTGACTGCACTACAAAAGACCCTAGTGTCAAGTTAATAGTGGACATCAGATGTCCCCCGGCATGAGAACACTTGGCAATAAAGCTCATTCTCTTTCTCTCATTTCTCTTTTCTCCTGACGCGTGATCCAAAGCTCATATTTTATTCAAAGCGTCACTTTGTTGGCACGCGATCAGATGCTAATGTTCACTCCAGTTGAGAATGGCTCGTTAGGAATCCATTGATTAGATTCAAAATGTTCTAAAACCTAAAAGATTCTAAACCTAAATCTGTAACTTAATCTGGATCTAAATCTGCAACTTAATCTGACTCTGGATCTAAATCTGTAACTTAATCTGGATCTAAATCTGTAACTTAATCTGGATCTAAATCTGTAACTTAATCTGAATCTAAACCTAAATCTGTAACTTAATCTGGATCTAAATCTGTAACTTAATCTGACTCTAAACCTAAATCTGTAACTTAATCTGGATCTAAACCTAAATCTGTAACTTAATCTGGATCTATATCTGTAACTTAATCTGGATCTAAATCTGTAATTTAATCTGAATCTAAACCTAAATCTGTAACTTAATCTGGATCTAAATCTGTAACTTAATCTGACTCTAAACCTAAATCTGTAACTTAATCTGAATCTAAATCTGTAATTTAATCTGGATCTAAATCTGTAACTTAATCTGGATCTAAACCTAAATCTGTAACTTAATCTGGATCTATATCTGTAACTTAATCTGGATCTAAATCTGTAACTTAATCTGAATCGAAACATAAATCTGCAACTTAATCTGGATCTAAATCTGTAACTTAATCTGGATCTAAATCTGTAACTTAATCTGGATCTAAACATAAATCTGCAACTTAATATGGATCTTAATCTGAATCTAAATCTGTAATTTAATCTGGATCTAAATCTGTAACTTAATCTGGATCTAAACCTAAATCTGTAACTTAATCTGGATCTATATCTGTAACTTAATCTGGATCTAAATCTGTAACTTAATATGAATCTAAACCTAAATCTGTAACTTAATCTAGATCTAAATCTGTAACTTAATATGAATCTAAACCTAAATCTGTAACTTAATCTGATTCGAAACATAAATCTGCAACTTAATCTGGATCTTAATCTGAATCTAAATCTGTAACTTAATCTGAATCTAAATCTGTAACTTAATCTGAATCGAAACATAAATCTGCAACTTAATCTGGATCTAAATCTGCAACTTAATCTGAATCTAAATCTGTAACTTAATCTGGATCTAAATCTGTAACTTAATCTGAATCGAAACATAAATCTGCAACTTAATCTGGATCTAAATCTGTAACTTAATCTGGATCTAAATCTGTAACTTAATCTGGATCTAAACATAAATCTGCAACTTAATCTGGATCTTAATCTGAATCTAAATCTGTAACTTAATCTGAATCTAAATCTGTAACTTAATCTGGATCTAAATCTGTAACTTAATCTGGATCTAAATCTGTAACTTAATATGAATCTAAACCTAAATCTGTAACTTAATCTAGATCTAAATCTGTAACTTAATATGAATCTAAACCTAAATCTGTAACTTAATCTGATTCGAAACATAAATCTGCAACTTAATCTGGATCTTAATCTGAATCTAAATCTGTAACTTAATCTGAATCTAAATCTGTAACTTAATCTGAATCGAAACATAAATCTGCAACTTAATCTGGATCTAAATCTGCAACTTAATCTGGATCTAAATCTGCAACTTAATCTGAATCTAAATCTGTAACTTAATCTGGATCTAAATCTGTAACTTAATATGAATCGAAACATAAATCTGCAACTTAATCTGGATCTAAATCTGTAACTTAATCTGGATCTAAATCTGTAACTTAATCTGGATCTAAACATAAATCTGCAACTTAATCTGGATCTAAATCTGTAACTTAATCTGAATCTAAATCTGTAACTTAATCTGAATCTAAATCTGTAACTTAATCTGGATCTAAATATGTAACTTAATCTGAATCTAAATCTGTAACTTAATCTGAATCTAAACATACATTTGTAACTTAATCTGAATAGATTTAGATGTTGATTTAAATCTATATCCAGATTCAGAGGTGCGGTTTAACAGTCTCCCTGCAAACATGTAAGGTTCAGTCTTATTCAGATTCTGACTTTGATTTAGATTCAGATTAAGTTATAGGTTTGATCAAGATTCAAAGGTGGGGTGAACATTAAGAATAGGCTCAGATTCAGATTAAGTATTAGATTTGATTCAAATCTGGGTTTTACAAATAGATACGGTTTACATACAGACATTTTGGTTTAGTCTTATTAAGATTCAATTCAAATTTGGATTCAGACTGACATTAGGATCATAACTGAAATCTACGTCTCAGAGGTGCGGTGTAACAGTCTCAGTGCAGACATGTTGGTTCAGTCCTATTCGGATTCAGATTTACATTCAGAAATAGATTCAGATTAGATTTCAAATGTAGGTTTAGATTCGGATGCATATTCAGAGGTGGAGTGTAAAAATGGATACGTCTCCCTGCAAACGTATTATTCGAATCTGAATAAGACCGAACCAACATGTCTGCATGTAAACCGTATCCAGTTGTACACCCCAAACTTGAATCTAGATCTGAATCAAATCTGTAACTTAGTCTGAATCTAGATCTAAATTTACAGCTAAACAAAATCTACACATCTTTCCTAAGACTGAACCAATATGTCTGCATTTACACACCTTTGTCTTACCCCAAAAGCTTTTCAGTGATCTCTTACAACTAACGCTTGTGTTTGTGTGTGTTGTAGTGAGAGGATCGGAATGCGTCAATCACAAGTGGATAAACTGTATGCTGGACTGAAGGACTTATCAGAGGAAAGGAGAGGCAAACTGGAGGAGAGGTTCCGCCTCTTCCAACTGAACCGGGAGGTGGATGACCTGGAGCAGTGGATAGCTGAGAGAGAAGTGGTCGCAGGATCTCACGAACTGGGACAAGACTACGAACACGTCACTGTGAGTCACACATATTCAATTCATTTAACCAGGCTCAACTGATTGATTACTGAGGCCATGTTTAATTTTCTCTTGCAGTAATGAAAAGCTCTCAGATTTATAACATCCTCTCAAGCCACATATGAAATTGATTATAAACTGTAAAGCTGTCTGAATGAAGAACACATTCAATCTGTTTATTTCTAATTATCAAGATACTCAATACTGGATTGATTTGAGCGTTTTCCTAGTAAAGTCTGTGTGCTGCTGGCATTGTAACTACTTGCATAACCATGTATATTATTTATAATATATATATGTATTACATGCATGTGCTACAGTTACACGTGGAACTTGGTGGACGTAAACTAAAAAATACGATTATTAAGCATCAATGCACAAAACTGCTGTGTTGCTCCTGCAAATGGTCTACATATATGTATTTAATGGTTTATATATTTGTATCGCAGATGTTGCAAGAACGTTTCCGCGAATTTGCTCGCGACACTGGAAACATCGGTCAGGAGCGAGTGGACGGCGTCAACCGTATGGCTGACGATCTCATCAACGCTGGTCACGCTGACGCAGCGACGGTTGCTGAGTGGAAGGACGGCT